>NW_026973725.1:445000-472500 GCF_035594125.1 Scylla paramamosain
TATGTAGGAAGGACACTGGCCAAGGGCAACAAAAATCTAATAAAAAAATGCCCACTGAAATGCCAGTCCCATAAAAGGGTCAAAGCAGTGGTAAAAAATTGGTGGATAAGTGTCTTGAAACCTCCCTCTTGAAGGAATTCAAGTCGTAGGAAGGTGGAAATACAGAAGCAGGCAGGGAGTTCCAGAGTTTACCAGAGAAAGGGATGAATGACTGAGAATACTGGTTAACTCTTGCGTTAGAGAGGTGGACAGAATAGGGGTGAGAGAAAGAAGAAAGTCTTGTGCAGCGAGGCCGCGGAAGGAGGGGAGGCATGCAGTTAGCAAGATCAAAAGAGCAGTAAGAATGAAAATAGCGGTAGAAGACAGCTAGATATGCAACATTGCGGCGGTGAGAGAGAGGCTGAAGACAGTCAGTTAGAGGAGAGGAGTTGATGAGACGAAAAGCTTTTGATTCCACCCTGTCTAGAAGAGCAGTATGAGTGGAACCCCCCCAGACATGTGAAGCATACTCCATACATGGATGGATAAGGCCCTTGTACAGAATTAGCAGCTGAGGGGGTGAGAAAAACTGGCGGAGACGTCTCAGAACACCTAACTTCATAGAAGCTGTTTTAGCTAGAGATGAGATGTGAAGTTTCCAGTTCAGATTATAAGTAAAGGACAGACCGAGGATGTTCAGTGTAGAAGAGGGGGACAGTTGAGTGTCATTGAAGAAGAGGGGATAGTTGTCTGGAAGGTTGTGTCGAGTTGGTAGATGGAGGAATTGAGTTTTTGAGGCATTGAACAATACCAAGTTTGCTCTGCCCCAATCAGAAATTTTAGAAAGATCAGAAGTCAGGCGTTCTGTGGCTTCCCTGCGTGATATGTTTACCTCCTGAAAGGTTGGACGTCTATGAAAAGACGTGGAAAAGTGCAGGGTGGTATTATCAGCGTAGGAGTGGATAGGACAAGAAGTTTGGTTTAGAAGATCATTAATGAATAATAAGAAGAGAGTGGGTGACAGGACAGAACCCTGAGGAACACCACTGTTAATAGATTTAGGAGAAGAACAGTGACCGTCTACCACAGCAGCAATGGAACGGTCAGAAAGGAAACTTGAGATGAAGTTACAGAGAGAAGGATAGAAACCGTAGGAGGGTAGTTTGGAAATCAAAGCTTTGTGCCAGACTCTATCAAAGGCTTTTGATATGTCCAAGGCAACAGCAAAAGTTTCACCAAAATCTCTAAAAGAGGATGACCAAGACTCAGTAAGGAAAGCTAGAAGATCACCAGTAGAGCGGCCTTGACGGAACCCATACTGGCGATCAGATAGAAGGTTGTGAAGTGATAGATGTTTAAGAATCTTCCTGTTGAGGATAGATTAAAAAACTTTAGATAAGCAGGAAATTAAAGCAATAGGATGGTAGTTTGAGGGATTAGAGTGGTCACCCTTTTTAGGAACAGGTTGAATGTAGGCAAACTTCCAGCAAGAAGGAAAGGTAGATGTTGACAGACAGAGCTGAAAGAGTTTGACTAGGCAAGGTGCAAGCACGGAGGCACAGTTTCGGAGAACAATAGGAGGGACCCCATCAGGTCCATAAACCTTCCGAGGGTTTAGGCCAGCGAGGGCATGGAAAACATCATTGCGAAGAATTTTAATAGGTAGCATGAAGTAGTCAGAGGGTGGAGGAGAGGGAGGAACAAGCCCAGAATCGTCCAAGGTAGAGTTTTTAGCAAAGGTTTGAGCAAAGAGTTCAGCTTTAGAAATAGATGTGATAGCAGTGGTGCCATCTGGCTGAAGTAGAGGAGGGAAAGAAGAAGAAGCAAAGTTATTGGAGATATTTTTGGCTAGATGCCAGAAATCACGAGGGGAGTTAGATCTTGAAAGGTTTTGACATTTTCTGTTAATGAAAGAGTTTTTGGCTAGTTGGAGAACAGACTTGGCATGGTTCCGGGCAGAAATATAAAGTGCATGAGATTCTGGTGATGGAAGGCTTAAGTACCTTTTGTGGGCCACCTCTCTATCATGTATAGCACGAGAACAAGCTGTGTTAAACCAAGGTTTAGAAGGTTTAGGACGAGAAAAAGAGTGAGGAATGTACGCCTCCATGCCAGACACTATCACCTCTGTTATGCGCTCAGCACACAAAGACGGGTCTCTGACACGGAAGCAGTAGTCATTCCAAGGAAAATCAGCAAAATACCTCCTCAGGTCCCCCCAACTAGCAGAGGCAAAACGCCAGAGGCACCTTCGCTTAGGGGGATCCTGAGGAGGGATTGGAGTGATAGGACAAGATAAAGATATGAGATTGTGATCGGAGGAGCCCAATGGAGAAGAAAGGGTGACAGCATAAGCAGAAGGATTAGAGGTCAGGAAAAGGTCAAGAATGTTGGACGTATCTCCAAGACGGTCAGGAATACAAGTAGGGTGTTGCACCGATTGCTCTAGGTCATGGAGGATAGCAAAGTTGTAGGCTAGTTCACCAGGATGGTCAGTGAAGGGAGAGGAAAGCCAAAGCTGGTGGTGAACATTGAAGTCTCCAAGAATGGAGATCTCTGCAAAAGGGAAGAGGGTCAGAATGTGCTCCACTTTGGAAGTTAAGTAGTCAAAGAATTTCTTATAGTCAGAGGAGTTAGGAGAGAGGTATACAGCACAGATAAATTTAGTATGAGAATGACTCTGTAGTCGTAGCCAGATGGTGGAAAACTCGGAAGATTCAAGAGCGTGGGCACGAGAGCAGGTTAAGTCATTGCGCACATAAACGCAGCATCCAGCTTTGGATCGAAAATGAGGATAGAGAAAGTAGGAGGGAACAGAAAAGGGGCTACTGTCAGTTGCCTCAGACACCTGAGTTTCAGTGAGGAAAAGAAGATGAGGTTTAGAAGAGGAGAGGTGGTGTTCTACAGATTGAAAATTAGATCTTAGACCGCGAATGTTGCAGAAGTTAATGAAGAAAAAGTTGAGGGGGGTGTCAAGACACTTAGGGTCGTCGACAGAAAGGCAGTCCAACCTGGGGACATTTATGGACACCTCCCCAGATGGGGACTCCGAGGCTGGTGTAGGAGTCGCCATGATTTTAAAATTTTTGAGTGAAGGGTGTGTGTGTTATTAGGTGCTTGTAGTTTTGTGTGGAGGAAGAGAGTTGTCTTTAGAGGGCAGGCTGTGACTGCCCCCTTGTGTTGTGAGACACAAAGGGAAACGTTCAGTGAGGTCACAGCTGAGTTTAATGATAAGTTCACAGCACCCCCTGAACAGTGCTTTAGACCTCACTGGGAGTAATTATCGTTTCGGCAGGTGTCTACTGCCTCCTCCTGGCAGGTTACCAAGGATGACTTAGTGGTGGGGCATATGAGGCAAATGCAATGCTGCTAGAGTGAAGTACAATACTGTTTCCTTATGAGATAACACTGTGCATGAAATTTCATATAATTTTCAAATCAGTACAGTCCCCTCCACTTCCATGTTCATCACTTAGCACTGCCAATGTTGTGAACCACCTGCTTTCACTCATACCTCAGACAAATCTCATCAATCCCTCCATCACCCTCCCTCTTACTCATAACGAGTGGAACGTGTCTTGGATGTAAGTCGAATCAGGTGCAGTGGTTCACAGCAGACAATTCACACACTGGCAATGCTAAGTGATGAACATGGAAGTAGAGGGAACTGTACTTCAAGCTGGCTGAAGTTCTGGCTATTTCACATTCATATAATATATATGGAGATAACTAGTAATCATAAGGCAAAGTGTGCCATCATAATGAAGCAGCAACCTCATTGTGCACTGCTGTGCTAAACCCAATCATGTCATCTGCTCATTTCCATTAGTTATAGTCAAGATTCCCTTCTGTGGTAGGAAGACACATAAAGCAGCAACCTCATTGTGCATTGTTGTGCTAAACCCAATCATGTCATCTGCTCATTTCTGTTGGTTATAGTCAAGATTCCCTTCTGTGGCAGGAAGATACAGCCTCACTGTGCACTTTACAGCTACCTTGAAAAAAATACTGCTTCTTTTAGAAAAGGTAACTGAGAGGGGTGCAGTGAAAGGAGAGGGAATTTCTCTTCAGTATTTTTGTTTCTACAATAAGACAAGGCATCTTGTATGTGTCTTGACCTGGCTACCCTCTTCAAGGAGGATGCCAACCAGGTGGAAAGATACAGGTGATTAAGACCATATGAAGTAGCCTGTTTTAAGCAGCTTAGGTTTGTAAGTTGCTGTGGATGGAAGAATATGTGCATGAATGAAAATTAGAATGAATGATGCAAGAAAGGTGTAAGGAAGACTGAAAACTGTATATATATATGGATGTATTTTACCTCCAATAACTGCAAAGAAAACTTTTAGGATGGGGTATTAGTGGTGACTATATTTAATGAAACTGAAACATGAGACTCAGAAACCAAGGAGAGAGGGAAAATGAATGTCACTGAGATGAGATATCTGAAAAAAAAAAAGGTCCTATAACTCACATTATCAATAAGTCAATTTATACAAATGAAGTACCACAAGGATTCAAAGAAGCTAGAGTAAAACCACAGTACAAAAAGAATAACAGACAAGAAGTCAGTAACTACAGACCGGTTAGTATCCTTAATATAATATCTAAAGTACTAGAAAGAGCTGTTTATGATCAGTTATCAGATTACCTTAAAGCAAACAATATCATTTATGAATTTCAATCTGGATTTAGAGATAGTCATTCCACAGATACATGTCTGATTCATTTGTTAGACCTACTAAAAACTAATATATCGAAAGGGGAGTATACAGGCCTAGCTCTCCTAGATCTGCAAAAAGCATTTGATACTGTTGACCATCATATCTTGTGTGAAAAATTAAGCGCAATGGGTGTAGAGTCAGTGGAATGGTTTTATTCTTATCTAAGTGGAAGAAGTCAAATTGTGAAGATAGATGAACATTGCTCGGAAACCAGAAATGTATCCTGTGGGGTACCACAGGGAAGCATTTTAGGTCCACTCCTGTTCTTATGTTATGTAAACGACATGAAAATCAGTGTCTCGTGTAAACTTTTGCTATATGCAGATGACAGCATTTTGATTGTGTGGATTGTTCCACACAAAGATGTAGATTTTATCAAAAATAGACTAAGAAAAGAACTTGAATCATGTAACACCTGGATGATAAATAACAAGCTGTCTTTGCATTTAGGAAAGACGGAAATTATGTTAGTTGGATCAAAAACAAAATTAAAAAATGTAGATGATTTTAATATAACATGTTTGGGTCAGGACATAAATGGAGTAAAATCAGTAAAATATTTAGGAGTTCAATTGGATCAGTGTGTTTCAGGGGAGCTAAATTGTAATCAGATAATCAAGAGGATAAATGCAAGGTTAAAATTCATGTACAGACAAGCAAAAGACCTTGATCAAAAAATTAAGAAAACCTTATGTAGCTCTCTAATTCAACCTCACTTTGATTATGCATGTTCCTCTTGGTACTCTGGACTGAGCAGTAGATCTAAAAAACAACTACAAATTTGTCAAAACAAGATTATTAGATTTATTTTAGGTTTAGACCCTAGATCTCATATAGGACAAGTGGAGAGAGAAAAAGTAAATATGCTTAGTGTCAAGAATAGGGTTAAAGAATTAAAATTAAGCCATGCACATAATATCCATAACAACAGAGGACCAACATATCTAGCAGAACATTTCCATAGGAAAACAAATACCCACACAATTAGGACTAGAAACAATGATTTAAACTTTGGTATGTCAATTGCAAAGGGTCCCTCAGCACATACCTTTTATCATACAGCCATTAAAGACTGGAATTCATTACCAAAAAACTTACAAAACATACAATCCAAACACCTGTTCAAAACATCTCTCAGGAAATATTTACAAGATGAAGAAAGAGCTGCTGAGTCAAATGATTTTACTTATTATTAACCATGATAGTCTTAGTGAAAATACATTGTAATTTTAAATTTTGATTTTATGGATACAGTTGGCAAATAATTTTAGGGTCTAGTATTTCTGTGTACCAGAGTTAAGTGTATAGTGATTCCTGTGCTGCCCGCCCCATCTTGCTGCATAAAAGGGACCCTACTGGAAATAAGTTGCTAAACTTTAGTAGGCTATCCTGGATGAAGAATCTATATATGAAGAGTATGTCTGGAGTAACACATAAGGATTGAATAATGAGTCAGTTGTGAACAATGAAGTGTGAAGGATAACTGGTGTGGAAAGAGAATAGGCTGACTGAGTAGAGCAGAAAGTGTAATGACAATAACATGCCTTCCCTTTGGAGCATCAGAAAAACACTTGAAAAATATATCTGAAGGTGGGACAAATATTTCTACCATGAGGTATAAAGTGCAGTGCCTTGGACATCAGGACCATAAGCAATTCCAGTCCCAAACAATTTGAGGGGCTTTATACCTCCTATCACTAATGGTTTGGGCATGCTGAGAGGAAGAACAGGGCTAAGTGGTGAGGATGTGTGAGGTGTAAGGCTGAGAAGAGAACCAGAAATGAAATGGACAGATGGTGTGAAGAGCATCATATGTAAGAGGGATATCTGTGAAACAAAGAAGAGGTCATGTTTATTAGTGATGAATGGAGAACCGTCATGAATGCACAAACAGAGATGCTGCATTAAGGATCAGATCAAGAGAAGGATCTTTTCACCACATATCACTCCAGAATGTTACACTCAGACTATGGATATGAAGCCACTGAAAGTGGATACTTCCTTTAATGTCTCCCATACAGAGGCTACAGCTCTCCTTACAACAAAGGAGAATCAAATGTCTCCAGCAGTTCACCATGAGAAAGCAAAGAAGAGAATGAGGAAGTAGATTTTAATGTCGTGATGGAAGGAGTACCAGACTTGAAATTGGCTCATTCTATCAGGAGTAAGGAACAAGCCAGGAGCAGCCAATTTCAGCATCAAACGAAGCCAATCCTCCCTTTCCAAAATACTAAGTTAAGATCAACCTTGTCATCTGCATCTGCCAAGCAGCACAGACTTCACTCTTTCTGCAGGACTCTGAATCATGAATCATTAATGAAAGCAAGAGAGAGAGAGAGAGAGAGAGAGAGAGAGAGAGAGAGAGAGAGAGAGAGAGAGAGAGAGAGAGAGAGAGAGAGAGAGAGAGAGAGAGAGAGAGAGAGAGAGAGAGAGAGAGAGAGAGAGAGAGAGTTAGCTAGCTTATGCCTTGATCCAAACCTTCAACACCAAGATATCCAAGAGTATGGAGCATTACCAATATCTTCAGCAGATTGTCAATGTGCCTGAGACACTAGAAGAGGTATTTATGAAGAAATCTAAGCATTAATAGGTGAACTGACATTCCACGAGACCATACCATACTCATTCTGATTAAAAGACCCTGCAACTGTGCATCACAGACATAAACAGGCATTCATGAGCATACATTTGAGGTCAAGGTAAAATTGGGAGCACAAGTTATAGCTGCACATGACCTCATCTCCGTGTACACCACTGAAACTGAGATGGATTATATCCCTTACCCAAGGACACAGAGGTAAGGGATATTCAAATTTCCATAGTTTACCTTCCCCATGCTTCCACAGGTAGTCTTTACCAACCAATCCAAAGGATGACAAATGGGTGAACTATGCATCAACTGCCCCAGCCCTGATTCAAATCAGGGCCCACAGATTCGTAGTCAAGTACACGACCCACTTTATCATGGAGGCACAGTGTCAGCTAATATATGAATAGCTACACAATGAATGCATCCTTTTTTTTTCTCTCTCTAAGATGGTAAAACTTCAGTCAACATGAGATGCTACTGTTGCAGAAATGACCATGTCTTTATAACTGGCCAATTGTGAGCATTTACTTAGCTAAGACAATATTAAATTGTTAGATAGTACATCATATTCTTGTCTCTCTACATAAAAGAACATTAGTCAGCTTAAGGCACCACTATCACAGAAATGGCCACCTCTTAAAAATAAATGAAAGAATGCACACTAGTTTTCACCAATGCTAATTAAGTATTGATGACTAAAGCTAATGATCACCAAAGCTTACCTGTCTCAGAGTCCACAGTAAAGCCCAGTTGTAGCCAGAGGTTGTCCTCGGGTTTCTCATCAATGGTGGTGTCACTCTTGGGCTGAAAATATTAAATAATCTTAGTGAAACAGAACACAATGAAACAGAATAAAATACCTAATCTGCAATCCATACATTGCAAATTTTGTTTGAGTATTGTGAGTCTCACAAATTTGACAGGACATATGAAAATAAGTAAAACAGAACACAGTAAGACAGAATAGAATGCCTGATCTCCAATCCACAGGTTATATAAGTAAAACAGAACACAGTAAGACAGAACAGAATGCCTGATCTCCAATCCACAGATTATATAAGTAAAACAGAACACAGTAAGACAGAACAGAATGCCTGATCTCCAATCCACAGATTATATAAGTAAAACAGAACACAGTAAGACAGAACAGAATGCCTGATCTCCAATCCACAGATTAGAGGTTTTGTTTAAGTATTGCAAGTTTTGTGAATTTGTGGATGATATAAAAATATTAAACAATCTCAGTAAAACAAAACAAAAAATACCAAAGTATTCACACTATACAAGTGTTGTCTGAACATTGCAAGGTTAATGAATTTGACAGGAAGGAATGAAGGACATGAAAATATTAAACAACCTCAGTCAAATAACACAATTAAATAAAATAAATTACCTAATCTCTAATAAAGCCAATAAAAAGGTTTGTTAATGGATGAATGACATGAAAATATTAAACATCCTCAGTAAAATAACACAATTAAACAATAAATGACCTAATTTCTAATAAGCCCAATAAAAAGTTTAGTTTGAGCAATGCAAGTCTCATGCATTAGAAAGGAGGGACTGTAGAACATAAGATGGAGAGAATGATATAGGGAAAATAATGAAATAAGCTCAAGGAAGGCCTTATAGTGGCATAAGTGAAACACCTTTCTTAGCTCTCGGGTTCTGAGTCACTAACTCTGGCAAGTGCCACAATTCTGCCCCCTTTATGTGCCCTCCGTCATATTCATACGGGTACCTACAGTCAATAATTCTGCAGAGGCAAGTTTATCATTGTACTTGCCCTTAATAACATCAGCTAGAGTATGAACACTTATAGACTGAAGGTCTGGGTGTTTCCCAATCTCAAGGATAGGAAGCAACAGAGCCTTGGAGAAGTCACCAGTGAGATTCTCTTCACGTTTATAACTTTTGTTTAAAGCCTTCATTATAGAGACATGAGTTTCCGAGTGGCAACAATTCATCTCTGGGTCAGAGGATGACCTGAGTGGATCCAGTTTCCTGAGTTTGGTCTCCACAGTACTGGCACCCATTTCTGAATGTGATCGTTCTATGGGATAAATGTGCCCACAGTTGGAACCATGGTTGTCTGGTGATAAGCTGATTGAAAATTCAGTTGAGTCAAAGAGGCTGGACCGAGGCGTGTCACAAGTACTGGAGGAGAGTGAGAGTCATCGGCATGGAGTGCCAGAGAGGGTGGTGTAGTGTGGGGACACAGCCAGGTTAGACTTGGGTGAGAAGTTATCATCACTGAACTGAAATGACTTACACTCTCTTCCCTGCAGCACATTGTCATACAAGTCTTGGGCATTCATGGTAGTAGTGTTTCTTCTTTGCTTGTGCAGCTGTGCTTCTTTACCTACTCAGGTGTTCAGATCCAGTAATTCACTCCTGTCCGAGTTCTGCAAGTTCTTGCTGTACATTCTTGTCCCTTGAAAGCAACATTGCAATTAAAACTAACATAACAAAAGTAACAAAACATATTTGTACAAGAGTTGAATAAAATCATGATTTAAAACAAATAAAATAAAAAATCTATTTACTTGATTTACATCAGATTTTTCATATAAATCAATTCTTTTATTACAGGCAAAGCAAAGTTTTCTAAGGAGATTGTTGTTTCATTTTGAGCTGCCTGATCCAGCCCAGCTCAACTATAACACTATTCAAACACTAATATCTCTTCAACAACATAGCCGATTGTAACAAAATTTGCACCATATGACAACACAACTCTATCAATTTTATATGATATAGCTTTCATCTCTTCTATTGGCTGAAGTCAAAGGGTAACTTGTAAAAAGTAGAAGAGTGTCAAAATTGGGATTTTGTAAACCAAACTTCAGTTTTTGCAGGTTTTCATCAACTTTTGTTTGTCTCAACAAAAGTGGACACCAATAAACACAAAATGAAATTTCCTATCCAACAGTACATAGCACAACCATTCGACTCTTGCAATGTTTTTTGCTAGAGTGATCTGAATATTAGTCAAGTGCACAATCTGCAGGGTGCTTCCACTGTTTCATTACTGACAGCTTTGCTCGTCAATCGCCTTCCAGGCACTTTACTGGTTTAACCTTTATAGGGTGGATGGTGTCTATAGTTGATGCAATGTAGAGGCAGGTGGCTTCTATAGTTGACCTATAATTTCAAATTTCAAATTTTCCAAAGTTCACGGTGGCAGAAGATTGAAGAGGAAGAATTGATAAGTGTGATGCTATTACATGTTAAGTAGTTGATCAAAGCAGAGTTGAGAAATTGATGGAACATGACCTATTTTCACTGAATTGTCAAAACCAGCCCAGGTTGGAGGGGTGTCCATGAGGGATGTTCCTGTCCTTTAGGGGTTTAGGGGTTGTTCCAGTAACTATTTGTTTCAGTCTTATGAGGCCATTTTCTTGTATCAAACTTGGCCAGTGTTAAATGAAACTGTACTTTAATATACATTACCCAAGAGGAGTTTTTCACATAAAAATCATAGCTTAATCAGATCTGTTAGGTTAAAGTAACTATACATAAATACAAAGAAAAAGAAGTGGAACTCCAATCAAACATAAAAGTACAATAAAAAAAAAAATAATATATATATATATATATATATATATATATATATATATATATATATATATATATATATATATATATATATATATATATATATATATATATATATATATATATATATATATATATATAATTTAAATCATTAGATATTTGACCCAATGTAACATTTCAATAATTTTGGATACAGTATATTTAATTTTGATTTAAATAATTATTTTTTACTATAATTTAAATAAGCTTAAATAATTTGACTTAAATCAAACCTACCCTGTCATGCACGTCACAACAAATTTTTCCTGCCATCACCTAAGTGAATAATGTAGTTATTGTCAGTAACAGCCCCCCAAAAATAAGAGGAGATGCAGGACCAAGGAAATATGTATATACAAGATGCCTTAATCACATCCTAGCTTAGCTTCCTCTTGTCCCCTCTACTCCCCTCCCTTGCCTTACCCTCCCACCTCTGTCCTCCCATGCTGTGTGATCAATCAGGCTAACAAACTCCACCCATGCAATACAATGGTGCATAAGTGGACACAATGCCACTCAAAGGATGGACTCATAAATCTCATGAAGTATAATGACAGGTTTAGTGAAATTTCATGTACTACAGGGAGTGTGTCAATGCACTGTGCTGTTCATCTGCATTCACCTGTCACACCACGAACCACACAACAGTCACACCACACCACACACCACACAACCTGTCACACCACCACGTACCACACCCCACAATACCTCAGCCACACCAAACCTGAAGCAAGTCTAGGCCTCACCACACCACACGCCACACTACACATAAACCCACAACACCTTAGTCACACCACACCACACTTACACCAGATCTCGGCCCCACTATACCTCAGTACACCACCACACCACACACCACACATCAAAGAACACCTGACCACAGCACACCACGGAGGACACCACACTTCGCTTCAACCAAGCCACGTCAGTCTCAGTAATCCTACGCTGCAGACTCATTCCTCACTCAACTTTACCCAAGCTACTTAACAAGATGACCAACATGATGCACTGACACACGAAAATCAAAGTATATAAGAGTCGTATAACACTAATCATCTCTGGTTATGACGAGAAAACGGCCGCGTGGATCAACTCTGTCCTCTCATAACATTAGCAAGTGTTCCTGAAATATTTCCTGTCAAGGGATACTTATCAAAACTATCAAGCGCTTATCTATCATTGTGGTAACCTACGACAACAGCTCACTGAAACTTAGAAAGATTAATTATATCACCGGCAGCAGCTCCTTCCCACGTCATCTCTTTTTGGCCAAGAATCAGTTTTCTTTAACCCTCCCTAACTGACTGGCGATCATTCTATAAGTCTTATCTACGATTACTATAACCTACGACAACAGCAAGCTTATTAAAACATGAAAAATAAAAATAAAAATAAAAATAATTATATAACCAGCAACAGCTCTTACCCGTCCTCTCATTCTCTCTGTGGCAAAGAAAAGTTTGACGTTCTCCAAACGTCTTCGATTGAATATTTAAAAACAATATACCCACGGGATCGGTCAAAAACTATCCACCTCTTACTATACTGACGAATATGTAAAAATGTTTAAATACATCATGTGATGAGTTAATAATAAGGGCCTAAAGCTTCAATAGGACAAAGTCAAATGAACGATTAAATTTAAATTATGAAGTGACTCAATCCTTATGTGTTTCATATCTTTAAGTAATGGTTCGAAACTATGAATTATAGTTCTTTTTTGAGACTGGAATTAATCCATCACTATTATCTTTCCTTTTGTCTTACATGCAACGCCTCACTCAAGGCCATTCAAAATCAGCTGGGTCTCTCTCTCTCTCTCTCTCTCTCTCTCTCTCTCTCTCTCTCTCTCTCTCTCTCTCTCTCTCTCTCTCTCTCTCTCTCTAAGTATTCAGGCCAACATCGTAGATAATTCTAAATGAACTAACAAATAAATAAACCATTATAATCATACCAGGCAATATATATATATATATATATATATATATATATATATATATATATATATATATATATATATATATATATATATATATATATATATATATATATATATATATATATATATATATATATATATATATATATATATATATATATATATATATATATATATATATATATATATATATATATATATATATATATATATCAACAAGTATAAGAAATTAAAACCACTTATTTTTCACCCAAACCTATAAGACAGAAAAACCGTAACATGAACACGTTTATAAAGGATAAAATCTTAGCAGAACACACTTTGAAGGAATAAAATCGTACCCCAGAACCACATTTCCTGAAGTATTTCACATCAGACGCCAGCGGAGGGGCAACATTATAAATAAATAAATAAATAAATATATATATATATATATATATATATATATATATATATATATATATATATATATATATATATATATATATATATATATATATATATATATATATATATATATATATATATATATATATATATATATATATATATATATATATATATATATATATATATATATATATATATATATATATATATATATATATATATATATATATATATATATATATATATATATATATATATATATATATATATATATATATATATATATATATATATCTTGACACCCCCTTCAACTTTTTCTTCATTAACTTCTGCAACATTCGCGGTCTAAGATCTAATTTTCAATCTGTAGAACACCACCTCTCCTTCTGAACCTCATCTTTTCCTCACTGAAACTCAGGTGTCTGAGGCAACTGACAGTAGCCCCTTTTCTGTTCCCTCCTACTTTCTCTATCCTCATTTTCGATTCAAAGCTGGATGCTGCGTTTATGTGCGCAATGACTTAACCTGCTCTCGTGCCCACGCTCTTGAATCATCCGAGCTTTCCACCATCCGGCTACGACTACAGAGTCATTCTCATACTAAATTTATCTGTGCTGTATACCTCTCTCCTAACTCCTCTGACTATAAGAAATTCTTTGACTACTTAACTTCCAAAGTGGAGCACATTCTGACCCTCTTCCCTTTTGCAGAGATCTCCATTCTTGGAGACTTCAATGTTCACCACCAGCTTTGGCTTTCCTCTCCCTTCACTGACCATCCTGGTGAACTAGCCTACAACTTTGCTATCCTCCATGACCTAGAGCAATTGGTGCAACACCCTACTCGTATTCCTGACCGTCTTGGAGATACGCCCAACATTCTTGACCTTTTCCTGACCTCTAATCCTTCTGCTTATGCTGTCACCCTTTCTTCTCCGTTGGGCTCCTCCGATCACAATCTCATATCTTTATCTTGTCCTATCACTCCAATCCCTCCTCAGGATCCCCCTAAGCGAAGGTGCCTCTGGCGTTTTGCCTCTGCTAGTTGGGGGGACCTGAGGCGGTATTTTGCTGATTTTCCTTGGAATGACTACTGCTTCCGTGTCAGAGACCCGTCTTTGTGTGCTGAGCGCATAACAGAGGTGATAGTGTCTGGCATGGAGGCGTACATTCCTCACTCTTTTTCTCGTCCTAAACCTTCTAAACCTTGGTTTAACACAGCTTGTTCTCGTGCTATACATGATAGAGAGGTGGCCCACAAAAGGTACTTAAGCCTTCCTTCACCAGAATCTCATGCACTTTATATTTCTGCCCGGAACCATGCCAAGTCTGTTCTCCAACTAGCCAAAAACTCCTTCATTAACAGAAAATGTCAAAACCTTTCAAGATCTAACTCCCCTCGTGATTTCTGGCATCTAGCCAAAAATGTCTCCAATAACTTTGCTTCTTCTTCTTTCCCTCCTCTACTTCAACCAGATGGCACCACTGCTATCACATCTATTTCTAAAGCTGAACTCTTTGCTCAAACCTTTGCTAAAAACTCTACCTTGGACGATTCTGGGCTTGTTCCTCCCTCTCCTCCACCCTCTGACTACTTCATGCCTCGTATTAAAATTCTTCGTAATGATGTTTTCCATGCCCTCGCTGGCCTAAACCCTCGGAAGGCTTATGGACCTGATGGGGTCCCTCCTATTGTTCTCCGAAACTGTGCCTCCGTGCTTGCACCTTGCCTAGTCAAACTCTTTCAGCTCTGTCTGTCAACATCTACCTTTCCTTCTTGCTGGAAGTTTGCCTACATTCAACCTGTTCCTAAAAAGGGTGACCGCTCTAATCCCTCAAACTACCGTCCTATTGCTTTAATTTCCTGCTTATCTAAAGTTTTTGAATCTATCCTCAACAGGAAGATTCTTAAACATCTATCACTTCACAACCTTCTATCTGATCGCCAGTATGGGTTCCGTCAAGGCCGCTCTACTGGTGATCTTCTGGCTTTCCTTACAGAGTCTTGGTCATCCTCTTTTAGAGACTTTGGTGAAACTTTTGCTGTTGCCTTGGACATATCAAAAGCCTTTGATAGAGTCTGGCACAAAGCTTTGATTTCCAAACTACCCTCCTACGGTTTCTATCCTTCTCTCTGTAACTTCATCTCAAGTTTCCTTTCTGACCGTTCTATTGCTGCTGTGGTAGACGGTCACTGTTCTTCTCCTAAATCAATTAACAGTGGTGTTCCTCAGGGTTCTGTCCTGTCACCCACTCTCTTCTTATTATTCATTAATGATCTTCTAAACCAAACTTCTTGTCCTATCCACTCTTATGCTGATGATACCACCCTGCACTTTTCCACATCTTTTCATAGACGTCCAACCCTTCAGGAGGTAAACATATCACGCAGGGAAGCCACAGAACGCCTGACTTCTGATCTTTCTAAAATTTCTGATTGGGGCAGAGCAAACTTGGTATTGTTCAATGCCTCAAAAACTCAATTCCTCCATCTATCAACTCGACACAATCTTCCAGACAACTATCCCCTCTTCTTCAATGACACTCAACTGTCCCCCTCTTCTACACTGAACATCCTCGGTCTGTCCTTTACTTATAATCTGAACTGGAAACTTCACATCTCATCTCTAGCTAAAACAGCTTCTATGAAGTTAGGTGTTCTGAGACGTCTCCGCCAGTTTTTCTCACCCCCCCAGCTGCTAACTCTGTACAAGGGCCTTATCCGTCCATGTATGGAGTATGCTTCACATGTCTGGGGGGGTTCCACTCATACTGCTGTTCTAGACAGGGTGGAATCAAAAGCTTTTCGTCTCATCAACTCCTCTCCTCTAACTGACTGTCTTCAGCCTCTCTCTCACCGCCGCAATGTTGCATCTCTAGCTGTCTTCTACCGCTATTTTCATGCTAACTGCTCTTCTGATCTTGCTAACTGCATGCCTCCCCTCCTTCCGCGGCCTCGCTGCACAAGACTTTCTTCTTTCTCTCACTCCTATTCTGTCCACCTCTCTAACGCAAGAGTTAACCAGTATTCTCAATCATTCATCCCTTTCTCTGGTAAACTCTGGAACTCCTTGCCTGCTTCTGTATTTCCACCTTCCTATGACTTGAATTCCTTCAAGAGGGAGGTTTCAAGACACTTATCCACCAATTTTTGACCACTGCTTTGACCCTTTTAAGGGACTGGCATTTCAGTGGGCAATTTTTTTTCATTAGATTTTTGTTGCCCTTGGCCAGTATCCTTCCTACATAAAAAAAAAAAAAAAAAATACACTAGAAAGGAGTGCAGAATATATAGGATCGTGTTCTGAAACACTTCTATGCCGCACCTCCACTTCTTTCAAAGGCTCTAGTTGAAATTACACGGGTTTTTAATGTTTTTTTTTTTTTTTTACCGTTTTAGTGACAGATTAAGGGAATTTCTACATTATTAAAAGGAGAAACAGCCTTGAGAACCCGGCTAATTACCTCTGTGGCCTTTAAAAATAGTCGCAGAGAGAGAGCAAAGCGTTTCTGAACACGGGCCATACTCGCCTGTACTACACTACACGATCAGAGTCATCCCGGGCGTGTGGGGAGGGCGAGGCTGGCCAGAGCATCATCACCCAGCCTGTCACCGCCACTCACCACACCCGCTGCACCACGCCGCTGTCACTGCCACTCACCACAGCCGCTGCACCAGACACGATGGGATGAACATATTGGATCCTGAGCGCACGCGCGCGTGTGCGTGTGTGATCTGACGCTCAATAAAGTTATCTGTTTGTCTATTTATCTATCCGTCTAGCTGTGTGTGTGTGTGTGTGTGTGTGTGTGTGTGTGTGTGTGTGTGTGTGTCCATCTAGCCACCATCTACTTATTCAGCGTAACTGAAGTGTTTGACGGCGGGGGCGTCCAATGGTACACTCTCTGGATTGGATAGTTTGTTGTGCGTACATAAGCCGATTAAGAAAGAAAGGAAGTAAGAGAGAAAAAAAAAAGTAGAAAGAAAGGGATTTAAAAAAAACAGACTGAAGTAAAGAAAAAAGTAAGAAGCAGAGAAAGAAAGTAGGAAGAAGAGACGATGGAAGGAATAATGGAAAACAAAGAACAAGTACACACTAAAGAGACGAAGAGGAAGAAAAGAAAACAAGACGAGACGGAAGATATCAAGAAAATAAGGAAAGGAGACAGACACGGAAGAGATAAGAAAGAAAGGTAACAGATACGATAAAAAAAAAAAGCGGATTTCTAAAGATAATACAGATGAGTTTGATCTCAAAGCCTCGGGATACGAACTCCCTGAAGCATTCCAATCCCTTCCTGTGAGTTTCGAAAGCCCTAAATCAACATCAAACAATTCCAACCTTTGCTCTGCCTCAGTGGCGGAGCGGTGAGCGCCTCTAGCCACACACGTGAGATACTGGGTTCGAATCACAGCCCAAAAGCAGGATTCGAACAAGTAGTAATGGTTTAGTTATGCACCTGTCTGGCTCACCTGGCTGATTGATTAGGTGACTGAGTGTACGTGGGATAGGAAGAAAACGTAAGAGTGAGTTTACCTGTCATGCAAACTTTGGAACTCTCTGCCTTACTCTTACTCTGCCTCTTCTCTCTTTTTTCCTGTCTGAAGCTCGCATTTCAAAACGTTTTGGTGTTTTATCTTTACTTTTAATAGACTGTAAATTGATGTCATTAGCGTTTCCAAGGGTGTTATTATGATTCTAGTTGATCTCGTACTTCAAAATTTTTTAGTGTCTTATCTTTACTTACAACAGACTGTAAAAGGATGTTATTAGGGTTTTCAAGAGTGTTTTCATGATTTTAGTGATAGATTAACGAGTAGGAAAAACACCCTTGAAAACCCTACTAGTCATCGCTGTGGCCTTAGAAAACAGCCCCAGCGAGAAACAAAGCGCTTGAGGATACGGGTCTTGGACAGTTTCAAAGAGGAGCATCAAGGCGCCTCCAGACACGGCTGAGGAAAGGAGGAAACACGTAAGTATACCTCCCTTAACTCATGATTCGAGGCACCGAGACATTCATCTGAACCATTAATCTGTTTACTACGCAGTACTACTAACTATTTATGAACTTTACGCATTCATTAGTTAGTTGGAATACAGCAAATAAAGATGTACTTGTAGGGGATGAGTAAGTAGATATGATTTTTAACCCGTCAATATAAAAAAAATAATAAATATAAATAAATAAATAAATAAATCATGGTAAAGTTAATCAAATCATCTAATGATAAACAAAATGAAATTAAACAGATGTCTTGGTACAGAAGGAATCTCTCTCTCTCTCTCTCTCTCTCTCTCTCTCTCTCTCTCTCTCTCTCTGGAATCAAACCATCGTCTGATCACTAGCACAACACGTCTTACCAGCTGAGCCAGGAGGACCACTGCCATCACCACAGCACGCATGGACTTAAGAGAGATAGCCATAGCTGCCGGCCACCCCACAAGAGTGCCGTGCCATGGTAGGGGGGGGGTGGCGGCAGTAATGGCAGCACAAAGGCCCACGCCTCCGGTCATTCAGTCAGGAGGCCACACGCTCGCCAGGTGTCTGGAAACCACTGCCTTACCTGTGCCCGGGACGAGACGCCCCTGCTCCAGACACTGCATTCCTGATTAAACGTTTTGTCGTCCTGCCTCGATTGCTTTCACCAAATCATTCCCAACCGAACGCCACAATCTGGAGCGTTCGGAATGGTTAGGAAAACTGCCAGATTCACCAGCTGACTTAATTTTACACACACACACACACACACACACACACACACACACACACACACACACACATAAATAAATAAATAAACTTGGTATACTATAAAAAAATCTTTACGTCATTTTATGTGTTATCAAGCCAACTAATAAAGTGTTAGAAATATGTTTAGCAAGCATCATCAAGTAGAGAACAAGACCCATGGCAAAACGAGCTGACTACTAAGCACAATCTCGGGTGTGGGATATACCATTACCTTAGAACGAATGCTGTTTTACCTCCCTGTGTAAGTTTAGTTTATCCATTCAAGTTACACAATTAACATACAGCTTTGCAAATCGTGGCACATGTGAAAGAAACAACCAAGCTTTGATGCCAAGTCTCAGCAGGACACTGGTGAAGATGGTCTGTGTACATCGTGTTTCCCAGCGTCTTCAGTGTGCCCTGATGGAGGTTATTGTTTTATTCATCTTTTTTTTTTTCAACGGTGATTTTTTTTATGGTTTTGGAAGTAGTTTAACAAGGAAATTACATCACAGTTAAGATAAATATTGACGAGATCCTGTCTAATCATCTCTGTAGGGTTCGAAAAACAACGAATTTTACGACCTGTCCGTCATCCTCTCCTGTCTTCCCTTCCCTTCGTCGGCCGAAAAATTATCCTGCTACACAACCGATTAATTTCACAACCTTTAATCTCTTTTTCTATCAATTCTTATCTTCCAGTTCATTTATGCACCATCCCTTCCTCTCTTCCCTGCCTTCTATCATCCGAAAGAATATTTCTCTATTTTACTTTGCTAACCAACCTTCTTCTTTGCTATTCAGCCTTCTATTCTGCTATCCTGTCTCTTCCACTCGTAGTTAGTGAAGGACAGTTACACATACAGCTTAGTCAGGACCTTAAGATCTGTTGGTGTTTGTCTTCGTTCTGCTTTGCTTATTCAGCCCTCTACTTTCCTATCCTGTTTTTTTCGTTAATAGTTAGTGTAGGATAGTTATACATACAGCCTAGTGAGAACTTCAAGGTTTGTTGCTGTTTGTCTTCCTTTGTGTTCTCTTGTGATTTCGTAGCTTTTTACCTGGTGAGAGAGCGAAGTTTTTTAGTATATGGGCCCAGTTCAGGTGTCTCTCTGGGTCTCCATTAGCAAGAGGTGATGGGCTGGACTTTCCTTTTCTTCCCTCTGCTTCTGGATGGCCGAAGAGGAAGGTTCATCCGAGTGAAAACTAGCACACTCCACTATCTTGCAACAGAAGACAAGACAAGACAAGACAAGAGTATCATTCTATCTTGTTTGGTAGTAGGATAGGAAGGAGCGATTTGGTGTTCCTCAAGGACTATTTACTTTCCTTGGTGCTCTGCTACATGGTCGTGTCCTTGGAGTGGTGCAGAGGAGGTGTGCAGGCCATGACCCATATTCTTGAACGTCTTGGTTTCTTGCGAGGAGTGTTCTGAAAGACCACAGGGATGATTAGTCGGGTTCTCGTGGGTGTTTTTTTCAGTGATGCAGAATCACGAAAACTGCCTTGGAAAAATAGAATAACTTTTTTTTTTTTTTTATGTAAGAAAGTCTCTGGCCGAGAGCTACAGAAAGGCAGAAGGTAAAGACCTACTGAAGGTCCCAGTTTCCAAAGACCAAGGGAATTGTCCAGAATTAAAGAAATGTCTTGAAGTTTGCATGAGCTGTTGTTACTCTGGAAGATAAGGCGTCGTGACGTTTAAGAATGTGGTGTGTTCCTTAAAACATGGACTCCTCTTACCATGATTAACCCTTTCAGCGCCGTGGTATGAGTTTCATTATATTCTGTATACAGTTTAGTGGTTTTATCAAGTTTTGGATGACCATTTTTATAATCAGGTTTAGTTTGTTATTTGCATAGTTATGTCTTCACGTTTTCATCTTCATTAATAACGGATTATCTTTTGAAGGCGAAAAATTGTAGACAGTACTGAATGGGTTAAAAGCAAGTCCCCAGTAATACGTTGAATGATTCATGGTTTGCAGCGCTACACAGGGAGGAACAGGATCGCATGTCTTCAATCAGTAGCTGCTGCCGAGGCCACAAAACCACACGACAAACAGAAACAGCAACATTGTAACGTGACGCGGCATTGTGGCGGGAGTTCTCTCTTTCCAACGGCTTTCAAAGACTTTGCTTTAATCGGTTTTAATAATTAGCTACGTCTTGTTTTTCCGCTTTCATATTGTAACTCTACACCAGTGATTCTCAATCACAGGTAAATCTATCTGCTGGCGGCTAAAAGAATCACTGTTGTATTTCTGATGACTGAATAATAATTTCTCTTATAATTTCGGATAATTCATTTGAACTACTTTCTGGCGACTGGCACCCTTAGTGGGTTTTTTCTTTTTATTTTCAGATCCTTTGTTGTCCTTGCCCGGAGCCCCTCTTACATAAATTGATAAATTAATCAATATGTAAATAAAAATAAATAAATAAATATTTCTCTTCCTATTTTCTCCACCGTTATGATAAATAGCTCCACATTTTTTTTTTTTAAGGAAGTAATGGGGGCAACTAACAAAATACGTCAAGTGGAGGAGATAAATGATGGAGGAAAGACTGAGCATACTAGGCCTGTCTCTTATCTTATTACTCTCCCGTGCATTTATAATAGTTCATGTACGGGAGTAAGGGGACAAAGCGGAGGAATACATTAGGCAGCAAGTATCAATGGCGAAAACACTGAAAAAAAACCATAACAGCACTAGGTAGATTGAGGAACACCACACACACTTCAACACTTCAACACCTCAACACGCCACGGTCCTACTGAGAGAGATGAGTGAAGCAGCAAATGAGACATGACGGAAAGGTACCAGGGAAAAAAGAAAAAAAAATGAAGATACACATGAGTAATAGAAGAGATGACAGCACATACACAACCCTGAGGAACACCACTCACAACAACCCGACAACTTACGGCCCCTTTGAAGGACAGCCGCCGCCCTCACCACCGCGACAGATCCACAGCACCGCGACCCTGCAAATGAGACACGACGGGGAGGTAAAGAAATGATGGACATGAATAAGGGAAGAGGTGACGGAACATAACCCTGAGGAACACCGCTGATAACTTGCCTTTTAAGAGTAAATAGAGGCCGCCCTCAGGTCCGCGACAGCAATAGGGGCGGGGAGATAAGGGGCGAGGCGTGCACTGAACACAAAGAGACGTGTGTGGAGAGAGAGAGAGAGAGAGAGAGAGAGAGAGAGAGAGAGAGAGAGAGAGAGAGAGAGAGAGAGAGAGAGACTGTGTGTGTGTGTGTGTGTGTGTGTGTGTGTGTGTGTGTGTGTGAAATGTACACGAAAAAACAAACAAAAAAAACGAATCAAGGAAGTGAAGAGCAAAGGAGAAGAAGGGGGAGGAGGATGGGGAAGAGAAAGAGTAGAGTGAGGAGGAAGAGGAAGAAGTAAAGAAGAGGATTGAAGTGAAGAAAAGGAAGAGAAGAAGAAAAGAAAGTGAGAAGAAGGATTTGAGTAAAGAAGAGTAAAGTAAAGAAGAGTAAAGAGAGTAAAGAAGAGGAAGGGAATGAGAGTAAAGAGAAGAAAGAGAAGAGAGGCTTGGGTGATCATGTTTGCTTGCCGTCCTTCCTTGCCTCTAATGCTAGGCTCGGTGTAGTAGCAGCAGCAACCCGGCCCGTTGGCAGGGCAAATCGTGTCCTACCTGCCCAACAACAACAAGAGAGGTAGGGAGTAAGGGGAAGGGAGGGAGGGAGGAAGAGAAACAGAAATAGAGGAATGAGAAGGAGGAAAAAGAGAGGTAGCGAGAGTGAAGATGAGAGAGGGAACGAGAAATAGAAAGAAAGCTAATGGAATGAAGACGATGAAGAGAGAAGGAGCAAAACGGAGAAGAAAAGAGAGGTACTCGAGTGAAAAAAGAGAAATAAAGACGGTAGAATGAAGAGCAAGACAACAAAGGTAGCATGACTAAGGAGACGGAAAACAGTGAAATATGCAAGAGATACTGAAAAATAAAAAAAAAGTCAACGTTTAGTCATGCATCTTCTCAACCAGTCAGCCAGTCAGCCAGTCACCCAGCCAGCCAGCCAGTCACCCAGCCAGTCAGCCAGTCAACCAGTCAACCAGTCAGCCAGTCAACTAACCATCTATTCAACTAACTATCCAGCTAGTCTACCAGCTAGTCAGCCAGTCACCCATTCAGCCAGTCAGCCAATTAACCAGCCAGTCAACCAGCCAACCATCCAACCAACCAACTACTCAACCAGTCAGCCACCCAGTCAACCAGTCAGCCAGTCAACCAACCAGTCAGTCAGTCAGTCAGCAACTCAGCCAGACAACCAGCCAACCAGTCAGTCAGTCAGTCAGCCAGCCAGCCAGCTAGCCAGTCAACCATGCAGCCAGCCAATCAGCCAACCAGCCAGCCATCACCACCTCGATAGAGACGTCTGTAAACACTGCAGCGCCAAGAGTAATGGAGATCACCCGAAAACACGTTAGTAGAGAGCATGAAACGAACATCTTCCTGTAATTACCGAGGGAGTGATGTACGATAACTACCCTCCGCGTAAGATATTCACTCCCGCCCCGCCCCCTCGCCCAGATCCTATCACGGGGCCCTTCAATAGACTGGCTGCGGAGGACGGACGTAAGGAATGTATGTATAGGACTCCCGAAGCAAGACTAGGATTAATCATAGTGGAGTTAGCATTACAGCGTCCTGTGAGGTGTTAGGTTAGGTTAGGTTAAGTTAGGTTGCGTTTCTTAATGTTTAAAATGATCTTATCTGTTTTACTTGTGTTTTTTTTTTGTTTTTTTTTATTATTTTGTATTTATAGTAGTGCAAAATAATTATTGTAAACTAAGACAACAATTTTTCCTGATGTTTATTGTATGTGCAAATGGTTTGTTGGTGGATATATCTTTAATTGTTGATGTTATTATTATTATTACTATTATCATTGTTATTATTATTATTATTATTATTATTATTATTATTATTATTATTATTATTATTAGTAGTAGTAGTAGTAGTAGTAGTAGTAGTAGTAGTAGTAGCAATGTCATTATTACGTTAAGTTTGATTACATTACGTTACGTTAGACTAGGTTACATTTCGTTAGATTAGGTTACGTTCAGTGAGGTTACTTAAGGTTTAGGGTCTCCTCTACTGCCGGGGGCGCTGCAGGAGGGTGTAGGGAAGGTTCGGCGCGGTTTGCTTCATACTGTATCCTGCTCAAATAGGAAAGTTAGAAATGCATGAGATCTTGGCTTCCTGAGGCCGTGGTTTGTAGGATACGATCTCTCTCTCTCTCTCTCTCTCTCTCTCTCTCTCTCTCTCTCTCTCTCTCTCTCTCTCTCTCCTGGCTTCCCTCGAGAGTCAGAACCTTTTTTTTTCAGTGAATTACTTTTTTGTTTGACAATTTGTATTCGTTTAGTCATTTTTGTTTTGTTTTGTTTTTTCTCTCTAGATTTTTTATTTTTTTATAGGGTGTGTACGTACATAATCTTACTCCCTCCCCATCTCTCTCTCTCTCTCTCTCTCTCTCTCTCTCTCTCTCCTCTCTCTCTCTCTCTCTCTCTCTCTCTCTCTCTCTCTCTCTCTCTCTCTCTCTCTCTCTCTCTCTCTCTCTCTCTCTCTCTCTCTCTCTCTCTCTCTCTCTCTCTCTCTCTCTCTCTCTCTCTCTCTCTCTCATTGGCGGAAAATACGTTGGTAAATAAAAAAAAAAAAGAAAAAAAAAAAAAAAAAAAAAAAAATATATATATATATATATATATATATATATATATATATATATATATATATATATATATATATATATATATATATATATATATAGATCATAACAGATAAAAAGAGAAAATCGAAAAAATATACAAAAGAAAAATATGAGAGAGAGAGAGAGAGAGAGAGAGAGAGAGAGAGAGAGAGAGAGAGAGAGAGAGAGAGAGAGAGAGAGAGAGAGAGAGAGGTGGTGAAATTAAAAGAATAAACAACCATAAACTTGAGAGAAAAAAAACTGAGAGAGAGAGAGAGAGAGAGAGAGAGAGAGAGAGAGAGAGAGAGAGAGAGAGAGAGAGAGAGAGAGAGAGAGAGAGAAGAGGGAAATAAGGTATAAAGAAAGAAAATGAAAGTTCACAAGATGGATAATGGCAGTTTTTGTGAGGAAAGATATGGTACAATAATTAGTGATAAGAAATAGGGCAAGAGAAAGAGAGAGAGAGAGAGAGAGAGAGAGAGAGAGAGAGAGAGAGAGAGAGAGAGAGAGAGAGAGAGAGAGATGTGAAAGGAAGAACTTAAATTAAGAACATAGAGCAGAAATAATGTCTAACCCAGCGAAGAAAACGAGAGAAGAAGGAATGGTGAAAAGGATAACTACGGTATTTTTTTCAAAAGTTCCGAAATAACTAATCAGGCTCATAAAAGTCTTTTCCCCACTGGTAATGCGCAATATTTACTAAACCATCACTGGAATCTACAAAACACCCTTAAAACAACACCAGTAACTTCCACTAGAGCCTGTTAAAAGGAAAAGAGGTGAAAAATGGAAGGAAATAACAAGTAGGAATTGAATGGAAAGTGAGGCGAGTGTTAGGTATAAGAAAGATTGTGAAGATCAAGAACGCGATGAAAAAGAGAACTGTGAGAGGTGTAAGACTCAAAGGAAGACCAAAAATGAGATGAGTGGACGGACGGGGAAAGAAAGGATGGAAAAACTAGGAATGGAATAATTAGACAGTCTGAAGAAAGTAATGGATACAAGAGCAAGGAAGAGCAGTGAAAAAGATAACTGTGAGAGGTGTAAGACTAAAAGGAAGAAAAAGGGCCTGAGGGATGAGGAGGAGGAGGAGGAGAGATGGAGGAGTTGTGGGGGTGAGGGATGTGTGTGGTAGAGAAGTGAGGACGAGCGGAGAGAAACTTCATGCAGACGACATACTGAGTGAGGGTGAGTGAACGGAAGATAGGAAGAAGAAACAAAGAATAAGACAAAAGAAAAAAAAATGCCTGAAAAAAAAAAAATGAAAATGAAAAGAAAGACTGAAAAGAAAAAAAAAATGAAAAGGAAAAGAGAAGTTTGTTTATAATTTTAGCTCATAGAATAACTGCACACAATTACATCCTTTACAGCCTTTAGTATATAATTCGAACATTAAAAAGCAAAACAGAAAAAAATTGCAGTAAACGAAAAGAAAAGCTCTTTAAATTAATGAACCATGAATTAATGAATGAATGAGAGAGAGAGAGAGAGAGAGAGAGAGAGAGAGAGAGAGAGAGAGAGAGAGAGAGAGAGAGAGAGAGAGAGAAGAGCTTCCAATGCTTACAAAAAAAAAAATCATAAATAAATAAAATAACACCTTCAGCATCTATTACTACTACTACTACTACTACTACTATTACTACACATACTACCACTACAACAACTACAAGCAATTTGTTCTTACCGAAACACACGTATATACTAAAATACGTTTTTTTTTTTTTTTTACCACCACCACCACCATCACCATTAACAACAACGACAACAACAACATCAACAATCACAGATAACCACAACCACAGTCGTACATATTCCCAGACAGCAATTAGGGAGCGATTCAGCGGGACCTAATTGGCCCTGAGAACCACCACACGCAGGCTGGTGGTGGCTCGCTCGGCTTTTTGTCCTGCTTACGCATTTATTTATTTCCTCCGCGTGCCTCCTGTGCCTGGCTTTTTTCCCGCCTCCGTGACTAATTTGTCGTGATGTGGAGTTGTGAGGTGACGTGATGGGGGCGTGTGAGTGATGTGTATGTGTGGAGAGAGAGAGAGAGAGAGAGAGAGAGAGAGAGAGAGAGAGAGAGAGAGAGAGAGAGAGAGAGAGAGAGAGAGAGAGAGAGAGGGGGGGGGGGGGAGGGGGACGCTCAGATGAACACTAAAAAGCTTAACTTCTTTGCTTAATGTAGTCACCCACTCTCTTCTTATTATTCATTATTGATCTTCTAAACCAAACTTCTTGTCCTATCCACTCCTACGCTGATGATACCACCCTGCACTTTTCCTCGTCTTTTCATAGACGTCCAACCCTTCAGGAGGTAAACTTATCACGCAGGGAAGCCACAGAACGCCTGACTTCTGATCTTTCTAAAATTTCTGATTGGGGCAGAGCAAACTTGGTATTGTTCAATGCCTCAAAAACTCAATTCCTCCATCTATCAATTCGACACAACCTTCCAGACAACTATCCCCTCTTCTTCAATGACACTCAACTGTCCCCCTCTTCTACACTGAACATCCTTGGTCTGTCCTTTACTTATAATCTAAACTGGAAACTTCACATCTCATCTCTAGCTAAAACAGCTTCTATGAAGTTAGGTGTTCTGAGACGTCTCCACCAGTTTTTCTCACCCTCCCCCCCAGCTGCTAACCCCCCCCCCCACCAGCTGCTAACCCAGCAACAACACCATCCATTCCTTTCCTGTCTTCTCCACTCTTTCATTCCTATCATGCCCTAACTCAGTCAGTATCACTTGCATCATCTCATTCCTGTCTCTGGCATACTTCACACACTCCAGCACCACATGTTCCACCGTCTCATCCTCTCCCATGTCACACA
>NW_026973725.1:477500-495000 GCF_035594125.1 Scylla paramamosain
ACTATTAGTGTCATCGTCACCATGGCTGTCGTGGTCACCATCATTATCACCATCTCCATATCACTGTTGACAGTAACAATAATAATAGTAATAATAATAATACTAACATAAATAATGACAACAATGACCTTTTTTTTGTGATGACACTATTACTCTGATTATTGGTGGTGTTTGAGATGATGATTCCCTTGTAATGAGTACTGGCACTGTGAGGAGGAGGACAAGAGCCACCTGCCACACCGCCAGGGGCACCAGTGAGGGGGAGGGAGGGCAGCGGTGCAGCCCTCACGGTGCTGCTGTGACAGCCCCCACCGCCAGGGAGGAGGGAGGGACACTGCCTGGCGGAGGGGCAGGGCGGGGAGTGTCGGGAGGGTGTGGGCCTCCAGGGAGGAGGGAGGGAGGGAGGGAGGGAGTGAGGGACAGTGGCTGGCGGAGGGGCAGGGCGGGGAGTGTGGGGAGGGTGAGGGCCTGCAGGGAGGGAAGGAGGGAAGGACACTGTCTGGCGGAGGAGCAGGGCGGGGAGTGTGGGGAGGGTTTGGGCCTGCAGGGAGGGAGGGAGGGAGGGAGGGAGGGACAGTGCCTGGCAGAGAGGCAGGGCAGGGAGTGTGGGCCTGCAAGGAGGGAGGGAGGGAGGGAGGGAGGGAGGGAGGGACAGTGGCTGGCGGAAGGGCAGGGCAGGAAGTGTGGGCCTGCGGGGAGGGAGGGAGGGAGGGACAGTGGCTGGCGGAGGGGCAGGGTGTGGTGGACCAGGTGAGGGAGGGTAAGGGTGAGAACGGGTGCGTGAGTGTTGTGACGGGCAGTCCCCTTCCCTCCAGCCACGCGGTGGTGGCACCAGGGCGGGGCGCGACGCCCTGACCCACCTGCAGGGTGGCGATGAAGTTCGGCAGGACCTGGGCCTGCAGGGAGTGGAGGTAAAGGCTGCCGTCTTCAAGGCTGATCCTTGCGTGCCGAGTCTGTCCCTTCACGTCGTGGACGGCGAAGACAAGGCCGGCCTCCACCAGGCCCCTGGCACGCTGTGTTAGGCTGTGCAGGTCCTCGGCCTGCAGGGAGGAGGAGGCAGTAAGCCAGGCTGGCAGTTTGGAGAAGGGATACAAGATGTACATTTCAAAAGGCAGCAGCAGCAGCAAACCTTTAGGCCTTGAGCAACCTACTCAGTGTAAAGGGGGTTTTACATGAGGCAATTCACGGCTGCTTTTAGCCGGGATCGTGCAGCCGGGAACGAAATGCAGCCGCGATTTGCTGAATTGCCGGAGTAGCCAGGAAGCCGGTGTGTGGGCCGCCTTGCCTCCATTTTTCCCGGGTCAAATGAGAGCAACTCTCAATATAAAATTGAAAATAGGAGGAATGTTGTTGGCAAGTGTTTTAGTAATAACCATTGACTGTCTGCCATTATGTACAATAAATAAATAAAATATTTACATTCATTTATAAAAATTGTGGAAAACAGATGAGGAACTTTATGTTTGTTTATGTGGTCAGTGAGACAGCCAGCGCCCCAGCACGAGTCTACCACAGCACCACAGCACCACAGCCTGCCAGGCTGTATACACCAGGCAATGAGGCAGCCAGCGGCCCAGCACGTGTGTACCACAGCACCACAGCACCACAGCCTGCCAGGCTATATACACCAGGCACTGAGGCAGCCAGCGGCCCAGCACGTGTGTACCACAGCACCACAGCACCACAGCCTGCCAGGCTATATACACCAGGCACTGAGGCAGCCACCGCCCCAGCACGTGTGTACCACAGCACCACAGCACCACAGCACCACAGCCTGCCAGGGTATATACACCAGGCACTGAGGCAGCCAGCGGCCCAGCACGTGTGTACCACAGCACCACAGCACCACAGCACCACAGCCTGCCAGGCTATATACACCAGGCACTGAGGCAGCCACCGCCCCAGCACGTGTGTACCACAGCACCACAGTACCACAGCCTGCCATACTATATACACCATGAACAACTCCACACTCATTTCTTCCTTTGCTTTCTCTTCAAGCACAGCAAAACCACAGCCATAGCAGCCAGCTCGTTGGAGGACGATTCCATCTTGATTGTTTTCGTTGTGATGCAGCGGGCCAGCGGGCCAGCGGCTGCTCTCCACCGTGTGAAGGCTTTCGGCTGACCAGCCGGCTGGAAAAACAGCCCCTGCAAACCCGTCTTAGCACATCACCCCACACTGGCAGGAGAGAGAGAGAGAGAGAGAGAGAGAGAGAGAGAGAGAGAGGGCTGCGGAAAGAGAGAGCAACAAGGAGAGAGAAAGAGCCGTGAGCCGCGCAGCAAGAGCAGCGCCGGGCAGCAGTGACACTCGAGGCCTGCCACACTCACCGTCAGGGGCGGCGCCAGCAGGGCCTGCAGCCTATCCGCGATGGAGGAGGCCTCGGCCCAGGCTGCTGGGAGGCTGGAGTCCCCCGAGGCTGCAGCAGCAGTGCCCGCTGCCTTCAGGGCTGCCTGTGTGGCAGCAGCGGCAGCGGTGGCGGCCTGCAGGGCTGCGCGCGATGCCTCTGCCACCTGAAACACAGCGCGGCAGTGAGGCGGTGTGTGTGTGTGTGTGTGTGTGTAGGGTACTGTGCAAATGGAGGGACGTGTGGTGGAGGCGTGGCCTGAGGTAAATGATCTAGGCAGGAGTGTTAATAATGGTGGTTTGAAGTAAGTGTTTGTAATTAGTTTAATACTGTGTACCACTGTGTAACTCAACAAGTGACTGATGAAGTGTTGACGCGCTACTTGGAGTTTAATGCTTTAACATTGTTGTGGAGTAAAGCACATGTTTGGGACTACAAACACTGTGTTGTATGTGAGTGTTGTATGCACAGCTTGAGGTGTGCTCAATAAACTCACTCACTCACTGACCGTGGCCAGAGGAGTGACCTGCAAGCACAACAAGTGTGAGGCCACACCCACCCTGGTGACGGTGGTGACGGCGTGGACGTCGGGAAACACTCCCAGACACCCCTCTGTCTGACTGTCCTTCTCCACCAGAAGGTCTGTGTCCTCAATGACCTCGTAAGCTTCCTGCCGTGTTGCGGCCGTGCGCAGCGACTGTAGCGCGGCGTGCAGCTGCTGCTCCTGCCGCACCTCCTCCTGCCTGCCCTCTACCCGGGACTCCTCGCGGTGCACCGCCTCCTGGGCACTCTTGCTCTGGTCCACCAGAGTCTGCAGCTCGTCTTGCAGCCGCTGCTGGCGACTGCTCCAACCACCGAGGGTTGTCAGATACTCGGCCAGCTGGCTCTGCTCCTCCTGGCAGGAGCGGATGGCAGCCAGGACCTTCACTTCTTGCTCCTGCAGCAGGGACTGTGCCTTCCTGCTGAATCCCGTTGTCGCCTTTGGTGCAGGCCGTGTCACTGGTGGGGCTGCCTGCTTCCCTGGCTCGGCTGGCAGAGAGGCCAGTCTTCTCAGTCTTCTGATAAGGCCCTCTGTAATATAGGAGATAGGGAACTGGCCCGCCTCGGGCACGGCGTGACTCGCCCGGCAGGTGGGGCACGTGATGGCACCCTGCTGCTTCAGTCCGTCAATGCACGGAGAGCACACTGTATGGCCACAGGGCAGGTTGCGTGGCCGCCAGAGGGTGTCGTCAAAGGTGGTGAGGCACACTGGACACTCCTCCACGTTGTCATCCTGCAACAAAGAGGCGGCGTGAGGGACTCACTCCACCCAGCTCGGCACGCTCTCCACATCAAACACCTCATGCTGCTGCTGCTGCTGCTGCTGCTGCTGTCAATCTTTCCTCCACCATTAACCCCTAACCTTCATGTTTTCCCCCTCATTCACAACCATTCATTTAATATGTATATATATATATATATATATATATATATATATATATATATATATATATATATATATATATATATATATATATATATATATATATATATATATATATATATATATATATATATATATATATATATAATTCCAATACTGCTGAGGACAACACTCACCATGGCTCAAACTCCTGCCTCTGTGTTGCTGGCCTTCCTTCAGGCTGCCTGCCTCTGTGTTGCTGGCCTTCCTTCAGGCTGCCTGCCTCTGTGTTACTGCCCTTGCTTCAGGCTGCCTGCCTCTGTGTTGCTGGCCTTCCTTCAGGCTGCCTGCCTCTGTGTTGCTGGCCTTCCTTCAGGCTGCCTGCCTCTGTGTTACTGCCCTTGCTTCAGGCTGCCTGCCTCTGTGTTGCTGGCCTTCCTTCAGGCTGCCTGCCTCTGTGTTGCTGGCCTTCCTTCAGGCTGCCTGCCTCTGTGTTACTGCCCTTGCTTCAGGCTGCCTGCCTCTGTGTTGCTGGCCTTCCTTCAGGCTGCCTGCCTCTGTGTTACTGCCCTTGCTTCAGGCTGCCTGCCTCTGTGTTGGTGCCACAACGCGCGTCACACTCCGCCTCCTTGCTCCTGATTGGATGGAGATGCAATTAACCAGTTAGTCAAAACATAAGCTCACTTAAAGTTATAGTAAAATAAACTAAAGTAATGGCAAATAAATCTTATAGCAATGGAAGCCGTGTGGGGGCAACAGGTCGCTGTAAGGCTCTGGCAGACACGCCAGCATGCACCTTGTTGCTGTGGGAGCGTGTCAAGCCAAGGGTGGTGATGCTGACGTGTGCTTCATGTGGCTCACTCACGGGGGTAGACGCATTAATGAAGATCCAAAGGAATTAGTATTGAGAAAATTTGATGCGGTGAGAGGAACAGCATGGGTGGATGAAGAGCAGCTTCAACACCTATGTTTCTCCGCGTTACCAGCGCCGCCAGGTGATGCTGCCAGAGGTACTACGTGTTCACTCCACCGCCAACACTCCACAGGCGAGTCAAGACAAGAGTGATAAGATTACTACTTGTATCACACCACTGGCGGCGGGGAGCTGGGGAGGTGGCCACTGGAAGAATCGCAGTATCTGATAATTTTAATCGCCCCTCATGTCGGGGAAAAGCTGCCACACTGATACCCGAAGCAACTCCCGCCTTGTCTGGCAGCTGACTTTCATGTCACTGCTGAACTGACCGACCATCAACGTGAACAACACAAACATTACTTTTATTCCGCTCTATAGAAGTATTCTTTCCTTAACATTTGAATAACAATTACCTCTCAGATCCGTGATGGGACAAATGTTCCTCACCGAGGTGTGGTCCTCTTATTGATGAGATACTGTCCTGTCTGTTATGAGTGATGCAACACATATCACTGTCACTGGCGCCGCCACGTTGTAATGTCGTGTTTCTACTTTGCGCGGTGTTGGTGAGTCCTTAATCTATAAGACTGGCTTTTGTGGGTTCAAGGGAACGCTTTGAGTTTCTATAATTTTTACCTAATTTGTGTTATTTACATATATTTACACTCAGACGATCATATACGACTTCCGACAACAACGAAAAAAATACGAAAATAGTTTCATCTCTCTTCAAATAAATTTTATTAAATATCTGGAACACTTCACATTACACTTCCGATTCAAATCACTTCACATATTTAATACTCAATGATAAATCACATCCTACACAAACCTGGCAGGTAATATTCAATGAGGAACACACCCCACACCACCCAATCCCTCTCTGTCAAAATATAACACCAACATTTTACTGTGATTGCATTACAACTATCTGGTTCTACTTACTGGCACTGTGACAGGGACCTTGCCCATCTTGACCCTCTCTGGTGTAGCTTGTCTCTCTGTCTGCTTCTGTCTATTCCCGTCTCCTACACCTTGTAATATACACGTGATGTTATAGCGACCTTTTGTCCCAACAAGGCTCCCGTTGCTATAACATTTATTTTCCAGTAATTCGATCATACGGTTCATTTTCCTGTAACGTTCAATAAGGTTAATTTTCAAGTAGGTATATTCATTTTCTCAAACTTTGATCATATGGTTCATTTTCCTATACTTTCCGCAAGGTCCACTTTCAAGTAACTCTATTTTTCTTCCCATACTTCGATCAGACAGTTTATTTTCTCTTAACTTTCAATAAGATTCATTCCTGAGTAGCTTTGGTAATCGCATCTTCTAATCAGGAACAAGAAGGCGGCGGTTCCTATGGTGTGCCGGCTGTCCGTGTTGTCCACATCATCTGCTCCTGGTGACCTCTGCTTCCCTCGTATACTAATTCATTGATGGCCTCCTGAGTACCTCTTCTTGTAATCTTGTGCTAATCTCCGGCCCTGTTAGTGTTGTGATGACTCACCGCACCTTGTTGTTCTTCTCGGTGACCACGTCTCGCCTCTTCTCTATCAGGGTGGTGATACCTTCTTGCTACCTGCTGTCGTGTTTATCATCTTCTTCCCTCATTCATTCTTTCTATTTTTATATTTCCTTCTTCATTTCTTCATTCTTGTTTCATTCTTCTTCAGATCAGAAGTTAGGCATTCTGTGGTTTCCCTGCATGAGCTGTTTGCTTCCTGAGGGGTTTTGACATCTACAAAAAGATGTGGAAAAGTGCAGGGTTGTATCATCAGCATAAGAGTGGATAGGACAAGAAGTTTGGTTTAAAAGGTCATTGATGAATAATAAGAGAGTGGGTAACAGGACAGAACCCTGAGGAACACCACTGTTAATAGATTTAGGAGAAGAACAGTAACCGTCTACCACAGTAGCAATAGAACGGTCAAAAAGGAAACTTGAGATGAAGTTACAGAGAGAGGGATAGAAACCGTAGGAGGGTAGTTTGGAAATCAAAGCTTTGTATCACTCTATCAAACGTTTTTGATATGTCTAAGGCAACAGCAAAAGTTTCACCAAAATCTCTAAAAGAGGATGATCAAGACTCAGTAAGGAAAGCCAGATCACCAGTAGAGCAGCCTTGACAGAACCCATACATACTGGTGATCAGATATAAGGTTGTGAAGTGATAGATGTTTAAGAATCTTTCTGTTGAAGATAGATTCAAAAACTTTAGATAGGCAGGAAATTAAAACAAGAAGACATAGTTTGAGGGATTAGAACAGTCACACATTTTAGGAACAGGCTGAATGTAGGCAAACTTCCAGCAAGAAGGAAAGGTAGATGTTAACAGACAGAGTTGAGTTTGACTAGGCAAGGTGCAAGCACAGAGGCGCAGTTTTTGAGAACAATAGCAGGGACCCCATCAGGTCCATAAGCCTTCCGAGGGTTTAGGCCAGTGAGGGCATGGAAAACATTATTGCGAAGAATTTTAATAGGTAGTAGTAGTAGTAGTAGTAGTAGTAGTAGTAGTAGTAGTAGTAGTAGTAAGGAAAACATCACTGCAAAGAATTTTAATAGGTAGTAGTAGTAGTAGTAGTAGTAGTAGTAGTAGTAGGAGGAGGAGGAGGAGGAGGAGGAGGAGGAGGAGGAGGAGGAGGAGGAGGGTGGAGGAGAGAGAGGAACGAGCCCTGAATCATCCAAGTTAGACTTTTTAGCAAAGGTCTGAGCAAGGAGTTCGGCTTTAGAGATTGATGTGATAGCAGTGGTGCCATTTGATTGAAATAAAGGAGAGAAAAAAGAAGCAAAGTTATTGGAGATGTTTTTGGCTAGTTGCCAGAAGTCATGAGGGTAGTTAGATCTTGAAAGATTTTGACACTTTCTATTAATGAAGGAGTTTTTGGCTAGTTGGAGAAAAGACTTGGCATGACTTTGGGCAAAAATATAAAGTGCATGAGATTCTGGTGATGAAAGGCTCAAATGACTTGTGTAAGCCACTTTTCTATCATGTATAGCACAAGAACAGGTCGTGTTAAACCAAGGTTTGGAAGGTTTAGGCCGAGAATAAGAGCGAGATATGTATGCCTCCATGCCAGACACTATCACCTCTGTTATGCGCTCAGCACACAGTCAGATTAAAAAACTGAGCATCACATCTTCAGAGTATGTGTGTGTGATGACAACTTGCCAGTTTTTGGTGCCTCCCATTGCAGCAAGTCAAGCATCAGAGCTTTGGTCTGTGGGGTTTACAATTCATCATTTCTTTCTTTTTATTTTCTTTTCTTTTGCAGTGCAAACCTTTCCACCACTTTGTGGGATTTTCCATCTGTTACATGACATGACAATTAAAAACATTCAGATTTTGGAATTTTGGACAGAGAATTCTCAATTGTGCCAACAAAATACAGTATTCACCTGAACCACCTGTCAGTCACAAGGCTCCCAGTGAGGTGTGCTTGTTCCTGAGTCATGGAAGTCCCCCAAGGTTTCTTCCACTTGCTCTCCGTGTTACCACCTGCAGGGAAAACGCACACATCAATACTCCTGCTGCTTGATACATGTTTGACTCACAACTTAGTCTAGAATTTAATCATTCACTACAACATTACACAGCATGGAATGCACAGCTGAAAACATTTATATGCACATTCAAGAAAGGAAACAATTAAAGAAGCAGATTGTGCAATTTCTAGCCAGTATAGTGCATAGACATGGCTGTGAAAGAAAAGAAATGCTTCATGTTGGTCTGGGAGTCAGGAAAGATGTGGTAGGACAAGATGGATTACTAATTTTTTCACACCCTCGTCTCTGGTAAAAGTCACTCACAAAAATGATGGACCCAGGGCAGGTCTTTTCCACTCAACTTTCCACATCTTCTAATCTTTGGTGGATTAACTTAACAAGTAAAAGTTTCCATACGAAGGGCGGCAGTTCACTCAAAGGAAGGGGATCAAGTAAATCCATTCACACCTTTTGGCTATGGGCCTTCCCTCCCCTTCATCTCTCTCTCTCTCTCTCTCTCTCTCTCTCTCTCTCTCTCTCTCTCTCTCTCTCTCTCTCTCTCTCTCTCTCTCTCTCTCTCTTTAATAGGCTGTTTGGATAACTATTTCACTCGAGAGAGAGAGAGAGAGAGAGAGAGAGAGAGAGAGAGAGAGAGAGAGAGAGAGAGAGAGAGAGAGAGAGAGAGAGAGAGAGAGAGAGAGACACACACACACACACACACACACACCTCTTGAGGATTGCAGTCAGGTGACACAACCACCCACATGCAGATACACACCCACTCAGTGGGCAGAAGGAGGAATGTGTGAAATTGTTAGCTAAGGTCTGTGTGTGTGTGTGTGTTTACCTAGTTGTATTTACCTAGTTGTGACACGGGGGAGAGGAGCTAAGCTCGTACTGTCCCGTCTCCATAACTGTTTTTATCCAACTTTTTCCTTAAAGTCATGAATATTTGTAGCACACACCACTTCCCCTTCCAGTCCATTCCATGCCGCTATGCTTCTATGAAGGAAGCTAAACTTCTTTATGCCCCTTCTGCAAGTGATTATTTTTAGTTTTCTTCCATGTCCTCTTGTGTGTGTGTGTGTGTGTGTGTGTGTGTGTGTCTTTTCTCCCATCTCTCTCTCTCTCTCTCTCTCTCTCTCTCTCTCTCTCTCTCTCTCTCTCTCTCTCTCTCTCTCTCTCTCTCTCTCTCTCTCTCACGATTGATTCCAAAGGCCACAAAGATGATTAGCAGAGGTTTTCGTGAGTGTTTCTCCTGTTAGTAATGTAGGAATGTTAATTTGTCACTAAAACCATAAAAAAACATCCTTAAAAACCTGTGCCACTTCGAATAGAGCCTTTTAGAAGCGTGTTTCTCCCATCAGTAGAGTAGAAATGTAGTTATTTATTTACATTTTATATATAACACACACACACACACACACACACACACACACACACACACACACACACACACACCACAAGGGCAAAGATGGAAACACAGCTGATCAGGCAGGGAAGTGTTATAAGAGATGTACAAACGCATAGCAAGGCAAGGCACACAGCTTTCACACCCACCTCACACTCACAACACTCTTTCAACACCTTAACCTTTGTTGGGGAAGAGAAGCACTACTACCTTAACCTTACAAATACACTTATTATAGCTTATCTCTTACATATACCAAGACAAGGCACACAACTTTCACCGTTACTCTCACCCACAACACTCTTTCAATGCGTTAACCCTTGTTGGGGAAGAGAACCACTAAAATATTATCTCCTACAAATATATTCAAACACTCACTCAACACACAACACCTTAGCCCTTGACGGAGACGAGAAGCGCTCCTACCCTAACCTTACAAGAGCACTCACTACAATCTTATCTCCTACATATACCAAAACACACAATTTTCACCCTCACACTCACTCAACACTCAACACCTTAGCCCTTGACAGAGACGAGAAGCACTCCTACCCTAACCTTACAAGAGCACTCACCAAAATCTTATCTCTACTCCATTTATTCATCCATACACCAACCTGGTAACTCCACACAAGACTCGAAGCACCACAGTCATACACGTTCATCTATCTATGCCACAGTGACTCTTGAAGTTGGTGGAGCACAGAGTGAACCGAAGGGCATCAGCTCCACACTCTGGGATGCCTGTGGGGGAGTTCATCCTGATACCAGTGAGTACCTCTTATGCATTCAGGCTCCCCTCCACCCTCTCGCACAGTACCTGAGGGCATGAAGGGGTGGTGAGAGGATGAGAGGCTACGAGGGAGAAGGGAAGGGATGAAATGTGATGAAAAACAGAAGAGAACACAGATGAGCAGGAAAATTGAAGTAGAGAAGAGGGAAAAGAAGAAAAGAGAAGAGATGAAAAGACAAAGAAGGAGAAAAGAGAGAAAACAGAATTATAAACACAATTTTTGCCATCACATCTAAAAATCTCTCTCTGTCTTTAGCGCTCCTTCAAAAAAATACACTTGCTAAGAAGCTTTCACAGATATTCATGTATCAACTGCTGTCCAGATACTGCTCACCACACCCAATGAACATCAGAACACACTCCAGCACCAGCAAGTCACACACCTCCAGGGACGCCCCATTGATGACATCCAGGGGGTCTATCACACTGCCCCAGGACTTGGACATCTTGTGGCCGCCACCATCACACAGGAGGCCATGCAGCAGCACAGTCTGGGGAGGGAGGGTCATATAACAGGTGATATAGCACAGGCAATACTGGTAACAATTAATATCAAATTATATGAGGAAGGAGAGGTAACACGCAGGTAGTCAATTCTTTCAATCTATCACCACCTATAAACATTACTAGCCTTCTGAAATCTCCATCTTTTTATCAAACAATTAGTAATGCTAGAGTTTACAGTATTAACAGATATTTTAGTTATATACCAATGAAAATATGGACTAATTACACATCTACAATTAGTTACCTGAGTTTCTGATAACACTAAGACAAAGGAACAAAAACAAGATCAATAACAGAGAACAGGACCAGGAGAGCAAGACCCAGATGGCCTCACCTTAAAGAGAAGCCTCCCTGTCAAGTTGAGTCCCAGCATGACCATCTGAGCCACCCAGAAGAGGATGTCATGACCCGTCTTCACCAAGGTCGTTGGGTAGAAGCGAGCAAGGTCAGGCATGGTCTCTCCCCTCCCCTGACCCGGCCAGCTCAGCGAGGCAAAGGGAAACAGGCCAGAGGAGAACCAGGTGTCCAGAACATCTTCCTCCTGCTGGGTGGACATGGAGGCCAAGGGTATGCCTGGGGAGGAGCACAGGGTGAAGACGGAAAGTTGCGATTATTACCGTAGCCGTCAAGACTTTTATTATCTATTGCTACATGAGGTTTATTATTTTAATGAGGGTTTGCACACACACACACACACACACACACACACACACACACACACACACACACACACTTGAATGATATAAAATAATGCAGTTTTTCCTCACAGAAATATAGAAGGGTACCCAGAGTAGGTTAATAAAGGTGATACAGACAAGGACTGCACCTCAACTGTAGGGAAAACTACAATTAGGTACAGCTTTGCCCCACGGAAATACTGATAATAGGAACACACTATGAGATACAACACAAAGAATGTACATCAACTGAAGGAAAAAGAATAAAAAGTAAACATTTCTGCCATATATTAGACCATCCAAACTAACACTAGGTAAACACACACCTTCCTTCTCCACAGCCTTCCGCCTTGCATCCTCCTCCAAGCAGCCGCCACCCACACCTCCCAGCCGTCTGCTGCAGTGATGTGGTACACTGGGATTCTGTGGCCCCACCAGAGCTGCTGGGAGACACACCAGTCTGTGATGTTGTCCAGCCAGCTATGCCAAGCCCTCCTGTGCAGCTGTGGCACCAGGTTCAGACGGCCGCTCTGCACAGCCTCGGACGCCTCCTGTGCCAACTCCTTGCACCAAGCGAACCTGTGTAGACATGAAAGTAAGCAAGCAAGTGTTTGTGGCTAATTATAATACTCAACATGCCAGTATCATCTGCAGCATCACCATCTGCTCACCACTGGGGCCTCAGCACGGGCTCAATGACATCCTGCGTCCTGCTGCAGCGAGGCACCGTCATGGGGTGGGCGTGGCACCCTCTGTACAGCCTCAGTGCCGACAGGGCCGACGGCACTGCCCCCCGCGCCTCAAACCTCAGCAAACCCTGTGAGGGGAGTGAAGCCCTGTTATGCTTAATAGTGAGGACAGTAGTGATGATGCAGTTAATAGTTTAAGACTTAATGAATGGTATTACTGGATCTCATAAACCACCACACCTCAGTCTTTGTGGTGGTAAACAGTGCAGACAACAGTACTGCTACAGTTCATCATTAGCAAGACTTAGGTCAGTCTTTGTGGTGGTAAACAGTGCAGACAACAGTACTGCTACAGTTCATCATTAGCAAGACTTAGGTCAGTCTTTGTGGTGGTAAACAGTGCAGACAACAGTACTGCTACAGTTCATCATTAGCAAGACTTGACAAATACTATCACAGCTCAAGAACCACAATGAATATTATACACCTTTCATGCATCTAAGGCCTACGCTCTGAAACATCTCGGCGCCAGACCTCCACTATTTCAAAAGGGCTCTAGATGAAGCTACACAGGTTTTTAAGAATGTTTGTAAGGTTCTAGTGACACAATAACAACATTTCTATATTATTAACAGGAGAAACACTCTTGAGAACCTGGCTAAGTATCTCTGTGGCCTTGAAAAAATACTCATCATGAAATAATATGGGTTTTCAAGAATGTTTTAATGGTTCTAGTGATAGATTAACAACATTTCTACATTATTAATCTTGAGAACCCAGTTAGGTATCTCTGTAGCCTTGAAAAAATACTCATCATGAAATAATATGGGTTTTCAAGAATGTTTTAATGGTTCTAGTGATAGATTAACAACATTTCTACATTATTAATCTTGAGAACCCAGCTAGGTATCTCTGTGGCCTTTGCAAATAATCTTGGTGAGAGCAAAGCATTTCTAAACACAGGCTCAATTTCCTCTCCCTGACCTCAAACTCTGACACAATATTGGTGACCTTTCCACTGCTGTCAAGAATGGAGAGGAATGGAATGCTGTATCTCTCCCTGACCTGACAGTCCTCGTGGCTGTGTCCTGGCGTGACCTTTACTGCACCTGTGGATGGATGTCCAGGTCACTTTATTTACCTTTCATCATAACAAATAAGGAACATATTAAATTAATGCCTCTGCTTCTCAGTATATGAAATTACACATGAAACTTGTGTAATTTGAAATGCTGAACTAACGGTTTTGGTTTGTCGTCTTAAATTTGTACGTGCAATCTCGACCTCTTTTATAAGAACGCGAGAAAATAAGAGAAGCCTAAAAAATATAATTATTCTCTATCTATCTCACTTACCACAAAGATAAATTAACTGAAAACTTTAACAAATATGACAGAACACTCAAAAGAATCACTGCCACTTTCATCACTGCCTTTAACATCATCACCTTCCACCTACAACACCAGAAACCTCAACAGACATCACCACAAGCATCACTAATCATTATTCTCTGCCAGTCACACCTGCACAAAGGAAAAACTAACTAAAAACATCACTATAATTAATTTGACATCTATTTCGCCTACCAAAAAGAAAAAAAAACAAGTCAGCTACATAGTCAGCTACATATAAGTCACGAGAGGCGGTACAACCCTAAACCGCAAGGTATCGATTCACCTGTCACCGAATACCTGCACAGGACAGGTAAGGATCAAGGTGGTCCTAAATATGAGGCGGTCAAACACCAGGACTCTCAAGAACCCAAGGCTGTGAAGACTGAGAGGTCCTCGAGGCAGAGCGCTTCACGGAAAAGAAACCGATTCGTTAACTCTGCTGAAAAGTTTGAGGCAGCAGCCGTCGCTGCCAATAAGCGAGGAAGTAAACACCCGAAACCAATAACGTGGCAGGACAAACACCGTACATAATCCTGTCACTACGCGGGCCGACCAATACCCGACCCCCCTCCTCCAGCAAGGCGCCGCCCCCCCTGAGAGAGGCAACCTCGTTGAGCACGTCCGTAGGCTCAAGCGCTTCGGAGTCTTATCCCCAATGCTTTTAATAGGTTCTAACCAAAGTTACTGAGATTTTGAAAGTATTCTTTTTATGACTCTAGTGAAAGTTTAACAAGGATTCTGTATCACAAATGATGAAAGAGAACTCATGAAAACCTGACTAATCACTTCCATACCATTTAAGACTAGTTCTTTTGATCGGCCGATGCGTTTGAGAATACAGGCCAAAGTGTTTAAGCACAAAAACATTGTACGTCTTCATTTGTAATTTATGTAGCATTTAATCACACCATAAAAGAGAATGTGGTAGTCTGCGAGCAAAAACGTAGCTGGTTCGTCTCACCGTAGCACATTCACACCTTCCATTTTAAGTGAAGAGTTATACGTGATGAAATAACCATGAGCCACAATCTCTCACGCCCTCACTAAACTTTTCATCACTTCGCTGTCATCGCTCACAAGAACCAGTGGAAGTCGCTGTCCTCGAATATTAAACACGCCCGTCGGGAGGGATAACAGATAAACATATCCAGTGCGTCACGGTAATTCACCTCGCCACAATGCTCTCAATGTAATTTACGGATCAATTTACATACGACAATTTCCGCCCATACAATTTCCATGCGCTCGACAGTAACTTATGACAAGCAGCAGCAGGGGGTCGAGGAAGGGGTTCGGGAAGCGATTACCGTCCTCCTGTCCATATCACCAGAGGCGCGGCGCGGCGGAGCTTCCTTCACATGGTCAGCGACAAGACGCGGGTGGCGGTAACATGCAAGAGGTGGCATGTCTGGTGGGTAGCAGTGGGTGGAAACAGTGGACAGGCTAATCACGTTTCATGTCCAGTCTTTCACGACCAAATTGTCTGGAAAGTGAATTATATCCGCAGCAGTCGTGGTGTGTGTGTGTGTGTGTGTGTGTGTGTGTGTGTGTGTGTGTGTGTGTGTGTGTGTGTGTGTGTGTGTCCGTGTGCGCGCGCGCGTGCGTGTGTGCATGCGTGCGTGCGTGTGCGCGCGCGCGCTCAGTCTTTCAGCTAGAGAGTACGTGAATGCATGCTTGTGTATCTATTCATCAACTCTCTCTCTCTCTCTCTCTCTCTCTCTCTCTCTCTCTCTCTCTCTCTCTCTCTCTCTCTCTCTCTCTCTCTCGGGCCGTCGTAACGGTTGTCTCGGGGGATCGTCAACAACCCTTGCACAACCAACCTCTCTCTGCCCCACTGCCTTCCACGTGACCGCCACAAGCCGCTCCATAGCCTCCCTTCCCCTCCTCGCCTCTCATGGTATCTTACCCTCTGTTTTCATGCCCGTCATTCCGCACATTCTGAGATACTCGTACCTGGCTTTCATCCCTCTGCCAGGTACATTTTTAAGTTTATTCTTCTATTTGTACCTCGCAAAAGAACATAGAGCCTCCCATTCTGGTCTACGTTCACTCTCTGCACATCCATACGCTTCAGTCTTGATTTTTATTCTAGGCGTAGGTTTTGCTCTATCCCTCCTCCTACAAGAACACCTCGTCTATTTTCCTGATTCTCCACCTCTTTCTTCTATCCAAGGGCACCGTCACTCGCTCTGCTGGAAGCCTTTATGACCTCCAAAAAAGGGTTCCGCCCTCCACTACCTTCCTCTCGCGCGTCCCTAGAAACTACCTCCACAGACGTCCAGGTGCTGACCTCACTGGAATGTTACTTTATGATCGAGAGGGCAATGGCGTGATGCCTGAGGCGGCTGTGTTGGTCCGGTAGTATGTTGGTGACGGCACTGGTGGACGGAGAGAGGGAGGAAGGGAGAGAGAGAGAGAGGAACGTTATCACTCTCAAGGGTCGTACTCCTGAGACTCGTCCGAGGTCAAGTTGTTGGTCTGTGTTAGTTATTGCATGGCGGACGTATAGATTTTTCATTGCTACTCTTACACTGGTGGAATTCCCTAGGAGCAATAAAGGCAGAAGGCAGGAGTGATCACTGCAGTCCAGCCGGGCCAGCGGTACACGGGTTACAAAGGACTGCTGTGCCGACTTGAATGCATGGAAAGCCATAAAGCAAACCGGGTCTTGGTGATGTCATCTTTAGTCATACAGTCAGTAGTGGTCCGCGGTTCAATCTCGAAAAGGTTATATACAGCCAAGAATTCTGAACAGTTTCGGTGCAAGTCATAAAATCTGTTAGTCACGCATTCTTGAGAAACGGTGCTGCAATCACACACAAAATATTCTTCTAGTTAGCCAGCCACACGCATCGAGGGTCCCGCAGACTTCCATTTCCCTTACATTTCCATGAAATTTCAAACAAAAAGTACTCTGAAATTATGTGACACCTCTGTTATTACAGCTACATAACTACTTGAATTCGCTCAACCTGACTCACATCCCGAAGTGCCTCGCTATAACAAAAGAATGCGATGCACATACAAATACACACATACACATACAAAAAGCTTCACCTTCATGTCTAAGGGTCGAGCCTCAGGGCGACAGATCCTCTCGTGTAGGTTAGCTGTCCCGTGCATCACTTTGACAACCTCGTTACTGTAAGCCAAAACCGCGGCTCCGACTGTCCTCTCGTAAAACAGTGTTGAGGAGAAAAATGTTATTCTCAGTGGCGGCGTGTGTGGGTCACTGGGCTGCCTCGGGGGACCGTCGTTCACAGATCAATAGCTCTCGCCGACGAGCCTCGAACTGGTTGTAGATAAAATTTTCCATTCCTAGAGTGAAAAGGGAAACAGGAATTCCGTATGCGAACCAGTAATTCATGGATATAATTAAAGGAAAATGATACCCGCTATTCCTCATTCCGCGACAATCTCACGCAGGAACTCCACTCGCTGTACGTTAAGTGGAGGATGAAAAAAAATACTGCAGTGTCTTGAGTGATGTTGTTTACTCATGCAACCGTGAGAAGCGTCTGGTTCGTCTTGCCAGCACTTGAGAACTTCCCATCAGAGATTTAACGGCATCACTTACACCTCTGGCATAAATAGCAGTCAGGGTTAGATGCTCCGCCTCCTGCGTCTGATAGTGTTGGCTTTTTACAGCGTCTGGGGCGTGACGAGCTTCCCACTCTATTACCCAAGTGGAGGGCGAGAGATCATATCCCCTTTTTTAACTTTCCCTGTGCGTTTGAAAGAGTCATTGCCTCCTACGTTCTTTTATTCTTTTGCTTTATTTAATTTCCTTACGAGATTAGTTCATGAAAGAAGCCCCCGGGTTTCCTCAGGCAGTAGTGATAGAGCGCAGACACTCACGCTTTAGGTCATTTTCC
>NW_026973725.1:500000-550914 GCF_035594125.1 Scylla paramamosain
GTTGTTGTAAAAGCCATAGATTTAATCAATACTTTTATTTTTTTACATGACTTTTTTTTGTCTCCAAGCGAAACTACACACACACACACACACACACACACACACACACACACACACACACACACACACACACACACACACACACACACACACACACACATATACACACACACAAACACGGTCTATTATAACCAATCGGTATCGTTTTCATTCTGGGGCTCAGTGCAGTTACCTTATTATGGAAGACAATAGGTATAGGCAAGCTAACTTTGAATAGTCTTTCATCGCATCCTTTGTCAGACTGGGCGAAATGCAGACCCGGTACAATTGGGGATCAGTTTAATTTCATCTACATTAATCACTTTTCATGTAGCTCTGATCAGCTTTCCTATCCCGCCCCCTCTCTCTCTCTCTCCCTCCCTCTCTCTCTCCCTCTCTCTCTCTGGAACAACAAAGAGAAGTCCATATCACACTGGTCGGCCGAGTACGATAGCCTGACCTTCTACCACAAAGTTCCCGTCTGCTCAATAAAAGGCTTAGTGTTGACTTTACCTTAGCTGGATGCGGCGGTGTTAACGGCGGGGAAGATGGAGGCCGTGGCGTTAGGGGAGAGCACACCCATCATGAGCACACCAAGCATGGCCGCCAGCACGCTGTAAGGGAGGACAAGAGGCAAACTATTACGGTGGTGTTAATGGTATGTGTGTAGATCGTGAAGGTTTGGTTGTTCTTCTGTCGGAACCTGCTATGGCTGCGAGGGTTAGCGGTTTGTCTATATATATATTTTTTTCTACTGATTTACTCGTATCTGTTTATATGTCTGTTTGTCTAACTATCTATTCATTTATCTATCTATCTATCTATCTATCGAAGTATCCCCACATCTATCCATTCACCTATTTAATTTGTAGCCAATTTCATTATTTTTCTCTCTCTCACACACACACACACACACACACACACCAGTTACATAAAGCCCGAGTTGCGTATCGAATACCACGGAAGACTGATATCACTGCTGACTATCGAATATACACAAGAAATGGTCTATTTCGGAGGGTGTGGGGGAAGTGATATTGAAAGGCTGGCGGGCTTCCCTCCTTCACTCCCTCTTGCCTCACCGCGAGGGAAGAGGTGTTGGGGGAAATACAACGCCGCACTCAATCCTTCGGGGGAAATAAACTGCATGGAAAATCTATATAGCGTGACTCGAAGACGTGATATTGATCAAATTCGTCAGTTATGTAAAAAATAAAAATAAGTAAATATTAGTCATTTGTTTATAGCTAGTGATAATTGTGTATGAGGGATCTTAGTTTGAGAGAGAGAGAGAGAGAGAGAGAGAGAGAGAGAGAGAGAGAGAGAGAGAGAGAGAGAGAGAGAGAGAGAGAGTTAAAATTTCTGTTAAAACTACTGCTCAACTACACAATATTTATTTCCATTACACATTCCGTCTGGTCTAAGGATCGTGCTTCTCGTCGCAAATTCCTCTTACTACCAATTATCAGAAACGAAAGTTATCCGAAAGTTTCCTCTTTGGCGTTCCTAAGTAATTGGCGATTACCGTGAGATTCAGTAAGACATGAGAGTAACACAAATATAGCGTGCAAGGAAGAACGCCTTTGACCTTCAACTCAAAGCCAAGATAAAGCAAGTATGAAAATTATGCTTTGAAAATAATGCCGAAACAGAGGGAAATTCTCAAAAAAGTATTTATTTCCAGTATTGCTTACATATTTTGAAGACCTGAGAAAAAAAGAGTCGTGGTCGTTTTTTTTTTTTTTGGTGTCTTAAGTATGTCCTCTATAAAATATCACAGGTTAAGTTTTCAATTTCTTATTTTATATTTGAGACAAGGTAAAATAAAAGCTTCAGACTGGTTTGCTCTTTTTTTCGAGTTTCAATCCAATAGTTTCTCTCCCTCCACGGGTGTTTGAGCGTTAAGGCTGCGTCTCCACTGAACCGTGGCGTCTTGGCAACTTACAATGAAATGCTTTTATATTATCAGACTAAGATAAAGCGAGCTTACGGAGTTTAGTCCTGCGCAAGCTGCCACCACCATTAACCCGAGCGTGCCCCATCACTCCTGACCCGCCATCACATTGCACATCACTGCAGCCTCAATCCCTGCCCCCAGATGACACCCACCACTCCGAACCGGTCTCGTCCATTACGATTTTTCCCCTGGCATCATCAAGCTCTACTCACCACTCACCAATCAAACACGGCTTAGGCAAAGGGATTCAGCCACAAACACGCATCAAGACCTTGTGTCGACCGTCAGCCACACACTACCACTGCACGTCAACCTTTTCACAAGGAAGCACATTCGTAAAAAGTACCGTTTTAGTTACATTTCGTCACACACACACACACACACACACACACACACACACACACACACACACACACACCAACAATTAGACATGAAGGTCGGATCAAATATGGCAGGAATGAGAGGAGAGGGTGAGAGTTTTGACAGCAAGAGGAGAAACCAGTGAAAAAAGTGGTGCTCAACGTTACGTCACTGTAACTAAATCAACCCTCGAGACACTGATGCGTACCACCTGCGCCACCAGCCTTCAGAAGAGAGGGTTTCTTTAAGAGTGACTGGATATGTATTACTTTAAGAAACCAAGTACAGTGTTTCGAATTAGCGAGCGACGTAACATCTTAAGAGTTCAAATGCCGGTGATTATGGAAAGCTTCCGACTGTAGGTTTTCTATTAATGGCACCCAATGCGTAAAGAAAGAATATGTGTAGAATGTAAGTCGGAAAAATTAAGTTTACGGTAATTTGCGGATAATAGTGTGCAGGTGTTAAGTAAAGTTACATGAAACAACACAATTTTTTTTTCTTAAGATATGCTCACCAATATAAAGCCACATAAAATAGCACCAGTTTCCCTAAGACATTTGTAGCCGCATAAAGCCGCATGTAATAATAACAGTTTAATTCAGACATTTGAAACAACATAAAGCTTCATAAAAATAATAAGCTCTTCTAAGATTTACAGCCCTTTGCAACCACATAAACTTATAGCAGCTTCCTTATAATATTCACACACACACACACACACACACACACACACACACAATGTAAACTTTAATTATGAGTAGCAGCTGGTGAGGTTTCTAGCCTTGGCACCTGATCTCTCTCTATCTACTTTCCTGGTTCCTGGTAGGCAACAATCTCCTGCAGTCCCCAGTCACCCCCAAAGAAAGCAGTCCCTCTCGTCCTCGCTCCTTTACACATTTACTCAGAGCCACCAGTCTTCCAGTTATCAGTACAGTAGCATTTATTGTTCCTTCTTCTCATGCTGGAAGTCGCATCTCACTGGTGGCACTTCTCCATTTCCCTCCCTCACTCTGATCTTCGTTCTTATTCAATTGTCTGAACTCTGACGATGTTTTTCTTTCAATTTTAGAGTCTCGTTTCTATTTGTCTGTGTCCTTTCTCTCTCTCTCTCTCTCTCTCTCTCTCTCTCTCTGAGTAACTCCTTTAAACTTTCGTTCCCTTGCTCTGACAGTATTCAAACTCCTAGGGCGGCACCTTAATTTCGATTCCTTCAACAACCCAGGCCTCATCACCGGTCTGGTTTCCGCTCGAAAAATCCTGCCAATATCCTGCTTCAAAAACATGATGTCTTTGGGAACGTTTTCCGGTAAACTTCGATATCTTGCGAGCTTCACCTCCCTGTCTGTAAACTAAAAAAATATTGTCTACATATTCACTCATTTTACTTTTGTTCCTTATTTTCTTTTTGTCTGTCCGCTTCTTTATTACAGTACTTGAACGCTAACATAAAAAAGGTTATGTAAAGAAAAAAAATTGGGCATGATATATAATTTTCATCAACTAAATAACAGTGTAGGAAAGTCTGAGTTATGAGAAATCTCCGGCAACGAAAGCCCCGCCAAGGAAACCCATATAAAGACCCTCACCGGTGACCATGTCGACCACCGCCGCCCATCACTTGACGACCTCTAAATCTGTGTTAAGGCGAGACCAGTCATAACTACTACAATGGTGGCTGGGCTCAGGTTGTGGACTTAAACCTCTGGTCAATGTATCATCCTGTGTTTACACTTCGCCACTCTTCTCGGAAGATTAGTTCATAAAATACTTATCTTAAGTGGACTGAGATCCACAGACTGCCTACCTTGCTAACACACAAAACACAAAGTAAGTGCTCTGGTAAAAGCACACTCATGGCATGCAGGAAAGGCGACACTGGTCTCGTATATCCTCATGACTGAAGTGTGACAGCTTCTAGTCTTTCGTTATTTAATGCAGGGCGAGTAGATTCCACTAACCTCGACATCAAGTAACAGGAAATGATACTCTGAGTCTCACGTTCCTCCACTCCTTTCCACCCCACGAGGATCGCCTGTCCGTCCAAAAGACTGGCAACAGCTCCGCCCAGAGAGCGAAAATATAACACTCATAAAGAAGTCGTCGAACAAAGAGTTGCCCGCCGGGCCTGAGACGACCCTGTAATAAACAGGGTGTGTCTGGCGGCGTCGCCCCTCCTCGCTTTCAGCGCCTCACCTCTCACTTTCTCACACATGGGCCACACATCTGATTCTACATTAATAATTCAACTCTCAGATTTCCTAGATACACAGACTCCCAGCAGGTAACTTGCCGGGGTTAACTGTTTAGCTCCGTTGGTGTTCCCTCAACCTTGCCTTTCATTAGCGGTACTAGATATTCGCTAAGTAGACGCTGATGTGAGTAAAGGTTGCTCTGGCCATACTGGTCAGACGCGAGGGTCCTTCTCCTTCTGATTCTCCTTCTCTTCAATTCCTTAATTGGATGTTTGGGTGTCGGTCCGCCATGGTGGCCTCCCCCAGGAGGTCCGGTAACCTCCACGAGGCCAGTGAAATAAGGCATCGTTCTGTATATTTGCTTGCCTGACGAGTGGACCTTCGTACCCGAGAGGCTACAGTGACGTGCGGTTCAGACCCGTGTCACTTCTTGATCCTTTCTGATATATATAGCGGAATGTGAGGGAGACATGAAGACTTTAACATACACGCAACAAGCGACAACAAATTTATTTTCATGATTACATGCCTGATTATATTATTGGTGAAATTTAAGACTGGATACAATGCAGCTTTATATTCTTCCGATGGCTCTACTTTCAAGCATCCTCCTTAACAACACATCCGAACACGCTGTACATGACATTTTGAGTTCAACCATTTACCGTCTTAGGTCACACTAATTCTATAATTACTCCAGTGTGCGGACGAGGCTGTCAGATGCAGGAATAAATTCTAACTTGGACAAGAGAGAGAGAGAGAGAGAGAGAGAGAGAGAGAGAGAGAGAGAGAGAGAGAGAGAGAGAGAGAGAGAGAGAGAAAGCGTGCGCCCTAAAGCTCCATCTCTCGCTCTCAGGACGCCCAGCAAACACTTACACCCGCCAGATGACCCACTCAGAGGCTCGCCGCGCACAAGGGGACCGTCATGAACACACCCACGCTTAACACACACACACACACACACACACACTTTTTTGTACACATAACCACCGAATATCGTGTATTACTTTCCGTTATTTTTCTCCACAAGTCTAACGTATCAAACGAGAAGAGGAGTAAAAAGATAGATTAATAAATAAATATATAGATGAATAAAAGAAAAGGAGGACAAGAAGAAAACAAGAACAGAAGAAGATAAAGAAGATGAAAAAAAAGTAGAAGAAATAGGAAAGCACCTCTGAATATTCTTTGTACTAGATCCCAAACTCGTGAAGGCGAAAAATAAGACTACATTATGAAGTGTCACGTATCACTATTACGGAGGGAGAGTAGCGTGTGGGAGGTGAGGACTGGGCAAGGTCGGGGTGAGAATGGTGTGGGCGTCACATGCTTTCATGGTTACGACACTGAGGGGGAAAGTGACACTGAAAATAATGAAAAATGGACTAACTTTTAAATGTAACACTAACGACTGTACAGAGGGAGTCCTGTTTGTGTGTGTGTGTGTGTGTGTGTGTGTGTGTGTGTGTGTGTGTGTGTGTGTGTGTGTGTGTGTGTTGATGTACTGTAGGTATGAATACGTGCGTGACAGTACTTGTACACAACGTTACATGAGGCTACCAGCTGGCCTGCCTATCTGCATTATGTGAAGTACTCGTGTACATTATACACGAGTCACTGAATAATGTTGAGTGAGTCAGTTAGTCAGTCCATTTGCATGTACTGTACGTGGATCTATGTTTGTATATTTGTATGTGTGTTGGTAAACAAGTAACAAGGCTGGCTTGTCTCCTTCACCTTCCTGTTTGCGTCTCGTCAATCTGCATTTGGGAGAGTAAGATACCTAATTTTCTATGTAGGCTTTGTATAGCAACGTCTGTGTGTGTGTGTGTGTGTGTGTGTGTGTGTGTACCTGAACATAAATATCTTCTAAGTGAACATAGAGTCAAACGTTTCCTGCTTATCCTCTCTTCCCCAGCTCTGGCCAGGGTCGGCACGCCAGCGCCCGGGGAATGCTGCCTGTCTGGCTTAACTAGAAAAAAAAAAGGCAAATAAATCCCTGGTCTTATTTTGCCGAGGCGGATCTGCTTTCTCAGTAGCTTCCCTGTATGAAGTGTTCTTAAAAAGTACTTAAAAGAGTTTTCGAAGCTTAAATCCTGCCAGAGTACTTTAATTACTTTTATGCTGATGCTTGTGAGCTCAGACAGGCGCGAGGAATAAATCTAAGGTGATTTTCAGTATACTATATCTCAATGGTCTTCGCAGCTCGCAGGAAACCCAATGAACGTCTTAATGCTGGTTGGAACTGTGTCCACTTCTGCTTATGTTCACAGAATCTGTCACAGTGAGATTAATTACCAGCTTTTAATCTCTGACAGGTGTCGCTTTGCAGGTGGATGAGCATGGGAGGAGGGGCTGGCGTGCATCACTACTGTCTTGTCGGGCGGGGCTCCCTCAGTAGCGCCCGGGGTGACTGCAATCTGACCAGCGAGTCGTCAATGATCACAGTCACATACTTAATTAGCCCTTAATATCACAACGGCATTCTAGACCGTAAAGTACGAGGGAGATAAGACTAAAATAAGGCCTCGGAAATGGGGATTATCTACGATGTTATCACCGCTGCCTGGCATAAACACTCCGTCCTTTCACTACCCTGCTCTTTCTCACCGTAAGCAGTAACTCCCTCAGCAACCAACGCTGACACTCCAGGTCGTCTCCCATTTTCTCTCCCTGCCCTCTTATATGCCTTAGCCTTGGTCATGTTCCATCAGCGACTCAGAATGATGTAAGGGTCAGTGACAGGAGATGCATGTATGCCGTGTCCTCCCTTAAGCACTGTATACCTTGCTCATTTCCTTCAACTTTCTCCACCGCCGCCACCAACCACGAACACTTTTTGCCTCCCACTTCCTCTTAATTCTTATCGTCCTCCTCCCCTCCAGTGCATTTTTTCCCCACTCTTCGTTCCTCGCTCCCTGTTATTTTCTTGTCTCTCTTCCTTCGCTTGACCCTCCTCCTCCTCCTCCTCCTCCTCCTCCTCCTTCTCCTTTCTCTTCCTATCCCTGTTCTTTCTTTTACCCTCTATAAACACAAATGGAGGGTATAAAGGCTGACTTACCTAAGTTTATCAAACACCAGCCCAGTGTAGTTTTACGTTTACCTACACCAAAACTTACGCTTCTATCAAAATACATGCTTGTGGCGGTAAAATGAGGAGACACGGGTAGAAATCAATTAAAACGTTAACAAAGACCAGGAAAAAAAGTACAGATATAGAGAGAAAAATAAGTACATTGGTGGTATTAAATCCTCTAACACAAAGCCATTAAGAGGATAATATAACGCATGATAAACACAATAAAGGAACACCATAATCCCCGCGGCAGCCAGGACGCGGTCAACCTATACTCCCATCGTCCTTTGATTCGAGGACAACAAAGGTGGGTACTCGCATCGCCTCTACATCAGGTCCTTGTGCACGCTTCACTCACCACCGGCGCGGGTTCGATCAATGCGGCCCGGCAGTAAATTACGAGACAGAGCCTTGTTAGTAGGTGTAATCCGCTGCGTTATTTCAGTTAAACCCTCAATCTTTCACCAGACTAGGGTTTTCTGTTTCTCTTCATTAACTTCAAGCAATACCACGTTGATTTTTTTTAAAGTTGATCGTAGCCTCTGTTGGGATTTTGTGCATGGGCTGGATGGTTTGGTGGGCTGTTATGCTCTGGTGAAAAGGGGAGATTGGTGTCGTTAATAGTGAGAGAGCGAGCTGATTGTTAGGAGTAATGAGTGCTGTTGCTCTTATTGTTGTTTTTATTATTGTTTTTAATTGTTTTTTTATTGTTGTTGTTGTTGTTGTTGTTGTTGTAACTGTTGTTGTTATTAATATTGTTATTGCAGTATTAGCTATTTATGTATATTAACACACTTTTATTAATTTATTTATTAGTTTATTAACTACTGCTGCATTTCTTTGTTATACATTATCAGTGTTGTTGTCGTCTTGCTATAATTAGCATCTAACATCTAGTAATAAAGTAACTTCTAATCTTAAAGTAAATGAAAATGCAGTGGTCTCATATTCCTTATATATCCGGGTCCCGCTTCATCACGTTTACACTCCCCCAGATAACCTGTTCCCTCACCATCATAGTCGTGGGCAAGAGTGATAAAGATTCATGTGACTGACTCAGTGCAAACCAATGTTAAGAGTCCCGCACCCAACTTGCACATGCAGTTGTCCATCTATCCCTCCTGGTGCAGCTTTGAAAGTACGCACTCACTCACTCACTCATGGAAAAAAAAAAATAAATAAAAAGGTTAAGACTCAAGTGAACCCTACAGAAATAAAACAAGAATCCGAAGCCCTCTCGAATGAAAATGAGACGTTTCGAGTTCCCGACCCTGACCTTTCCTCAACCTTCGTACCCGTCAATATTTCGGATTTCGGGTTTCGTTGCTTCGTTCGCTACACAGGATTGATAATGACGAGTAACCCGCCTGTAATTTAAATTAATATCACTGATGCGAAAGTAATATTAAGAAAGTAGGTTCTGAATGACGTAAAGCAATTAGACTTTATCCTTGGTTGCATACTTTTCTAGTCATCGAAAATAGAATTGTCAAAAGTGAAGACTAACTTCTATTGACAAAAAACGGGATTTGCAATTGCTTTCAATAGTATAATATCATTTACACAAGTGCTTATGTTACAAACGCATTGGTTAGTAAATATAACATAAATATCTGCTAAAATTAAGTACGAGAAAGTATAAGTGTAGATAAGCGGACAAGCTCTTAACTGTCAGCAAGACTCACCACTCCACTTCCCCCTTCCTCTCCCTAGCATCCCAGCACTTCCCCCCCTTCCTTCCCCTTACCATCTCCCGAAGACGCTCCAGTAGGCACGTGTTTCTCTCTCTCTCTCTCTCTCGTGCCCTGCCCATTCTCCCAGGTCACGACTCATACCCTGACGGCTCCGACATGTCCCGCCCTCACCCATCCGTATCTTCTCTACTTCCATTTCCTTTTATCCCTCAATCTGCCTTCACGTCTTGATGACCCCTTACTCTTGCCCGAGCTCCACCCATGCCCTTACTTACCCTTCCCTTGCGCCCTGACCAACCCCACCAATGGCCTTCACCCCACGCAGTCGAGCTTTCATTTCTCCACCCATGCCACGTCACCCAAGTTAGTCATTAATAAGTAAGTATATATAAATAAGTATAAGTAAGTATATAAATAAGTATATGACTAAACACGGTTCTGTGAAGACGTTCAAAAATTTTCCTTTTTCCTGATACTGAGATACACTTGCTATATATGTAAATGGGAGGAAGAATGAGACGGAGGAAGGGAAACGTTTGGATTTAGCTAACAACTGGAGTGCCACTGGTATATACTTAACTGTACGGGGAAAAGAGGTAAGAAAAGGAGAAACATTTCTGTATAAGTTCAGATAAAGGTTACATAAGGAGAGTTAAATTTCTACCTACAGTCCACACGAGATGAAATTCAAAAGGAAACGAAGTAATGTAAAACTGACTGATGACACTAAATGCATCCTTTGATCCCTTGAACTGCAGCTCGAGTTTTCACATCTGCAAAAGGAGAGCCACGAAGAAGGAAGACTGGAAGCGTCACGGGGGAAGGGTATGGCTCCGTTAAGAGGAAATGTTAAAAGGGAACGTTAAGATTTATGTCTCGGAAACCTGAAGGCGGGGGTGTAAGAAGACACGGATCGGGTCAAGCAAGAAAGAGGGAGAAATGAAACAAGAGTGGCGGCGGATGCAGAGGAAGAGGAGGGTGAGCTGACGTGCAATGATGAGTAACGAAGAAGGAAGAAGAATGAAGCTTGAAAAAGAAATGATGCAGAGGAGAGAGTAAGAAAAACGTGATGAAGGAGGCAGAGAGAGAGAGAGAGAGAGAGAGAGAGAGAGAGAGAGAGAGAGAGAGAGAGAGAGAGAGAGAGAGAGAGAGAGAGAGGGGGGGGGGGAAGCAAAATCATCATGGGAAGAGGAACCACAAGTGACCCGCTCAACCAACTGACATCTGGGATGCGCATATTTTGATAAGCGTGGGTCGAAAACTAGTTAAGCACCTCTTTGATTTGAGGAAATGTAGAAAAAATTCAGGTAACACACACGGACAGGAATATGCCATTGAAAAGGGACTCGTTACATTAAAAAAAAAAAAAATGTTCTTCAGAATGCCACAGCGGCAGACTGCTTCTCTCCAATATCGCATCATAAATTCTTGGTGCATCATTTCTATCATACAGTTCCTCAGGTATCGGTGCAACAATTCTGACTTCATAACTTTGCTGCCTGGGAAGTATTACCTTAGGATTTGACATTCAGGGATTACAATTACCCGATGAGGAATGTAACTATTGTTCACAATCTTTTGGGTCAGTAATGTGTATGTCTTTTTAATCTTTTCTTGCCATGGCGCATGCTGCAAATTAGTATCGCAGGATGGCAACAGCAGATACTGGTCATTGCCTAGCTAACTTCGTAATATAGATAAAAAAAAAAAATTAATAAGACACTAGCTACTGACTGAGATGGTGATCTCACATCTCATACCTGTGTCCTCCACAAGCAGCCCGCTGTTGTTGTTTTACCTGGCAATGACCGTCCGTCCACCCATCCTGGCAACCCCCGGCTGGAGCGGCCCAGTCACAGCCAGGCAGAGCTCACAGCGACGCACCCTCACACCACTACTGCCACACCAACACTGACCCGTCAGACTCCGCTGCACTGCCTCACTTACCCTAAGAAAAACAAAAAAACGTTTGAATGAACTGACCGCATTCTTAACCAATGAAGAGAAGTAATAATACACTAGGTACCATGTGATCTATAAGAATCAACATTAAAACACTACAAGGAACATAAGACAGACAAGAGATAAATACACAAAAAGAGGCAGCAGCTTAGAAACACTGGATGCCGGTCACGACCTGTGGGACGAGGCGGCAGGTTTTGAAACCGCATACAGTTGATTTATCAGACATCAAGACCGTAGCAATACTCTATAAACCACGATGTCCTTATTACTGCAGATGAAGTAGAGCACATTCTGTATAAATATAGGGTGACGAGAAGGGTCACGTATTGGTGAATATTTGCGCATTCATGTTGTTGCCACAGTGCACAAGGCTGGAGTGTTCTTCATTTTAGTGGCGAGGATCGCATGTTTCTTTATAACACAAGAAATTACATGATCATAAGAATTCCTATCATAAAAACAACCGCGTTTCTTATGAACTCTTAAGAACTTCTGCTCTCAACACGTTCAGCAGAATTTTGAGACACCATTTAGCTCAATACATTCTAAGAAACAGGATAAAGATTATGACGATGATGGAGACAATGATTATGACGTGCATGAACAATAGCTTTGAACATAATTACAGTAGTAACAACAGCAGCAACAGAGGCAGCAGAAGAACTAGTAGTAGTAGTAATGATGATGATTATGATAATGACGATGATGACAACAACAGCAACAAGAACAACAATAACAACTAAAACACTAATGATATATGAAGCAATGAAGTTTTGGAAAAGGCTGTTATCCTTACTTATGCTATCCTGGTAAAGACACAGAAGACTTCAAGTTCTATATACACAGATAGGTGAGGCAGACAGATACATACAAGTGGGAGCGTCAAGAGAAAAATGAGATAAGAATGTTCTCTCTGTTGGGCTGCTGTGGCACTTTATATCATCGGTATTATTCTTCTGATTTCCGTTCGTAGAATTTGTCGGTGAACTTGCACGTGAAAGTTAAATCGTCCCCGTGGCGGTAAGAGATACACATCTGAGACACCCACAAAGAAATAATGAGGGAATAATGATTTTTTGTCTTTCCTCCGCCCAAACCTTAACAACAACAAGCAACTAACAATATCGATAACAACAGCGATTATTATTGCTTCTACATCTACCTTTGTAAATGTCACCACTGCTCATACTATTTTCACTACTAGTGTTTTGTTGAACAAAAAAAGATGAATAGGAAGATCACGATATCAAAATTGTAAATGGAAATATATGATACTAAGTAACTTCATGAAAAATCCTTAGTTACTACAGTCACTTGCGTAAATATTTGATTTCATTCATACCTGCGTCTATCAAGTTAACCACAGCGACATTCGTATGAGCGTGATACATTGTAGTTCAAAAGAAAAGTTAGACCTCATTCAGTTATCAGAGTCTCCCATTTAATTTTTCATACACAGATGGGTGGCCGTCACAAAAAACGTTTCTCCTCGATGTTGAATAGGTAACTTTGATGTGCCTTGTGATCCATAACATGTTGCTTTTAATCACTGTTATGATTTTTTTTTTTTTTTATGTAGGAAGGATACTGGCCAAGGGCAACAAAAATCTAATAAAAAAAAATGCCCACTGAAATGCCAGTCCCTAAAAGGGTCAAAGCAGTGGTCAAAAATTAGTGGATAAGTGTCTTGAAACCTCCCTCTTGAAGGAATTCAAGTCATAGGAAGGTGGAAATACAGAAGCAGGCAAGGAGTTCCAGAGTTTACCAGAGAAAGGGATGAATGATTGAGAATACTGGTTAACTCTTGCGTTAGAGAGGTGGACAGAATAGGAGTGAGAGAAAGAAGAAAGTCTTGTGCAGCGAGGCCGCGGAAGGAGGGGAGGCATGCAGTTAGCAAGATCAGAAGAGCAGTTAGCATGAAAATAGCGGTAGAAGACAGCTAGAGATGCAACATTGCGGCGGTGAGAGAGAGGCTGAAGACAGTCAGTTAGAGGAGAGGAGTTGATGAGACGAAAAGCTTTTGATTCCACCCTGTCTAGAACAGCAGTATGAGTGGAACCCCCCCAGACATGTGAAGCATACTCCATACATGGACGGATAAGGCCCTTGTACAGAGTTAGCAGCTGGGGGGGTGAGAAAAACTGGCGGAGACGTCTCAGAACACCTAACTTCATAGAAGCTGTTTTAGCTAGAGATGAGATGTGAAGTTTCCAGTTCAGATTATAAGTAAAGGACAGACCGAGGATGTTCAGTGTAGAAGAGGGGGACAGTTGAGTGTCATTGAAGAAGAGGGGATAGTTGTCTGGAAGATTGTGTCGAGTTGATAGATGGAGGAATTGAGTTTTTGAGGCATTGAACAATACCAAGTTTGCTCTGCCCCAATCAGAAATTTGAGAAAGATCAGAAGTCAGGCGTTCTGTGGCTTCCCTGCGTGATATGTTTACCTCCTGAAGGGTTGGACGTCTATGAAAAGACGTGGAAAAGTGCAGGGTGGTATCATCAGCATAGGAGTGGATAGGACAAGAAGTTTGGTTTAGAAGATCATTAATGAATAATAAGAAGAGAGTGGGTGACAGGACAGAACCCTGAGGAACACCACTGTTAATAGATTTAGGAGAAGAACAGTGACCGTCTACCACAGCAGCAATAGAACGGTCAGAAAGGAAACTTGAGATGAAGTTACAGAGAGAAGGATAGAAACCGTAGGAGGGTAGTTTGGAAATCAAAGCTTTGTGCCAGACTCTATCAAAGGCTTATGATATGTCCAAGGCAACAGCAAAAGTTTCACCAAAGTCTCTAAAAGAGGATGACCAAGACTCAGTAAGGAAAGCCAGAAGATCACCAGTAGAGCGGCCTTGACGGAACCCATACTGGCGATCAGATAGAAGGTTGTGAAGTGATAGATGTTTAAGAATCTTCCTGTTGAGGATAGATTAAAAAACTTTAGATAAGCAGGAAATTAAAGCAATAGGACGGTAGTTTGAGGGATTAGAGCGGTCACCCTTTTTAGGAACAGGTTGAATGTAGGCAAACTTCCAGCAAGAAGGAAAGGTAGATGTTGACAGACAGAGCTGAAAGAGTTTGACTAGGCAAGGTGCAAGCACGGAGGCACAGTTTCGGAGAACAATAGGAGGGACCCCATCAGGTCCATAAGCCTTCTGAGGGTTTAGGCCAGCGAGGGCATGGAAAACATCATTACGAAGAATTTTAATACGAGGCATGAAGTAGTCAGAGGGTGGAGGAGAGGGAGGAACAAGCCCAGAATCGTCCAAGGTAGAGTTTTTAGCAAAGGTTTGAGCAAAGAGTTCAGCTTTAGAAATAGATGTGATAGCAGTGGTGCCATCTGGTTGAAGTAGAGGAGGGAAAGAAGAAGAAGCAAAGTTATTGGAGATATTTTTGGCTAGATGCCAGAAATCACGAGGGGAGTTAGATCTTGAAAGGTTTTGACATTTTCTGTTAATGAAGGAGTTTTTGGCTAGTTGGAGAACAGACTTGGCATGGTTCCGGGCAGAAATATAAAGTGCATGAGATTCTGGTGAAGGAAGGCTTAAGTACCTTTTGTGGGCCACCTCTCTATCATGTATAGCACGAGAACAAGCTGTGTTAAACCAAGGTTTAGAAGGTTTAGGACGAGAAAAAGAGTGAGGAATGTACGCCTCCATGCCAGACACTATCACCTCTGTTATGCGCTCAGCACACAAAGACGGGTCTCTGACACGGAAGCAGTAGTCATTCCAAGGAAAATCAGCAAAATACCGCCTCAGGTCCCCCCAACTAGCAGAGGCAAAACGCCAGAGGCACCTTCGCTTAGGGGGATCCTGAGGAGGAATTGAAGTGATAGGACAAGATAAAGATATGAGATTGTGATCGGAGGAGCCCAACGGAGAAGAAAGGGTGACAGCATAAGCAGAAGGATTAGAGGTCAGGAAAAGGTCAAGAATGTTGGGCGTATCTCCAAGACGGTCAGGAATACGAGTAGGGTGTTGCACCAATTGCTCTAGGTCATGGAGGATAGCAAAGTTGTAGGCTAGTTCACCAGGATGGTCAGTGAAGGGAGAGGAAAGCCAAAGCTGGTGGTGAACATTGAAGTCTCCAAGAATGGAGATCTCTGCAAAAGGGAAGAGGGTCAGAATGTGCTCCACTTTGGAAGTTAAGTAGTCAAAGAATTTCTTATAGTCAGAGGAGTTAGGAGAGAGGTATACAGCACAGATAAATTTAGTATGAGAATGACTCTGTAGTCGTAGCCAGATGGTGGTAAACTCGGAAGATTCAAGAGCGTGGGCACGAGAGCAGGTTAAGTCATTGCGCACATAAACGCAGCATCCAGCTTTGGATCGAAAATGAGGATAGAGAAAGTAGGAGGGAACAGAAAAGGGGCTACTGTCATTTGCCTCAGACACCTGAGTTTCAGTGAGGAAAAGAAGATGAGGTTTAGAAGAGGAGAGGTGGTGTTCTACAGATTGAAAATTAGATCTTAGACCGCGAATGTTGCAGAAGTTAATGAAGAAAAAGTTGAGGGGGGGTGTCAAGACACTTAGGGTCGTCGACGGAAAGGCAGTCCGACCTGGGGACATTTATGGTCCCCTCCCCAGATGGGGACTCCGAGGCTGGTGTAGGAGTCGCCATGATGAAAAAAAGTGATGTCTTTAAAACTAGAAGAACGTTTTGAAGTGAAATTAACGTAATCGCTCACACACACACACACACACACACACACACACACACACACACACACACACACATATATATATATATATATATATATATATATATATATATATATATATATATATATATATATATATATATATATATATATATATATATATATATATATATATAATTTTTTTTTTTTAGATGATGGTGTGGTGAACTGACCGGCTGTGTGAGTGAGTGAGTGAGTGAATGAATAAAGCAAAGAAGTCATGAACGGAGTGAAAGTATGAAGTGAGTGAATGAGGGAAGGAGGGTACCAGTAAAAAACGAGTGTTGTGGTGAGAGAGAGAGAGAGAGAGAGAGAGAGAGAGTACTGGTATCAATCCCAAATTCCTTCCCTTAAAATAGACAGCACTTCAGATATCTTTGTGAGGAGTGGTACAAAATTATGGCAAATGAAACAGAGACCCATGGTTAATGTCACGATAATGAGTAATATTTCAGTGCCATCAGTCATTCCCTTCGTAATGAGGCGAGGTAATTCACTAAAGTTCTTACCCATGCTTTCTTCCATCTTCCTCTTTTCTCGGTTCTTCATTTATGTGCAGTACAGTACGTCGCAATATTAAGATAATAAGTACAGTTTAGATGTTACGATGAACAAACAAATTGTAAAGGAGTGTGTATGTGTGTGTGTGTGTGTGTGTGTGTGTGTGTGTGTGTGTGTGTGTCCTGATGTCATTTGACCTGTCTCCATAGCTGCAGTTATCCAGTTTCTCTTTAAATTTGCTTACACTAGCAACTGTAAAACTATTACAGCTTAAACTATTCCAGAGATCAGTGCTTTGGTATAGGAAACTATATTTCTTGATGTCACTGAGACATTTACTCTTCTTAATCTTTTTGTATGTCCTCTTCTACATCTTGTTCCCTTATTTACATGTATCTCCAAAACTTGTCGGTCTAACTTTTCCATACTGTTTATTGATTTGCACACTGTTATTAAGTCTCCCCTTTCTCTTCTCTCTTCCAGTGTTATTAATCTCATTCTTAGTCACTCCTCATAAGTCTTTTCCTTCAATTCTGGCACCATCTTTGCTGCTGTCCTGTGCATTCTTTCCAGTTTCCTCAGTTGCTGCAGCGTACTCTAACTCAGGGCCTAATCATGGTTGTAATTATTTTTTTCGTCATATTCATGTCCATGTAGGTAAAAGCCACTCTAATGTTACTAAAAATCCTCTATGCGTGGCCAAAATTCCCACATGTGCTTCTCTGGTGACAGTGTGTCCTGGATAATCACCCACAAATCCTTTTCCTTATTACTTTTCTTTATCATATCTTCCCCCTTTTTATAGTTCTATGTAGGTCTCCTTGTACTTTTCCTGTGTGTGTGTGTGTGTGTGTGTGTGTCAGATATCCACACAGCTCTACAACACACACTTGCACACACACTGCACCCAAACCAGGCACTTAAGAAACTAAAGACTTATTGTTGTTTGAGATCCCTTAACACTCCCCATACTCTCCTTTTGTCTCATCCCACAGGCATTGTCCGTGATGCTTCCTGTGCTGTGGTTCCATCGTGGCAGGCATGGAAGTGCTTCTCGCTGCGTCGCCACCTCATGATCATTGAGAGCATAGACACAGACACAGAGGTGTGGCGCCTCTCCCCCATCGCCCTCATTGCCAACCCTGGTGAGCAATACAAGTCACCTTCTCCTCTTGTCCCCATAAATCTGTCGATGTGCCAGACTTTTATCTTGTTCCTTTAAATCTATTTACCAGATTGTCAATTCCACTTGGGATTTTTTGTAAGTGTCATTAATGCCGCCTCCTCCTCCTCCTCCTCCTCCTCCTCTCCAGGCCCCAGTGGGTACGTGGATCTCCTCAATGGACCAATGGACAGAGGCTGGTGTGCAGGCTACATGTGTCAGGAGCGAATCTCAACCTTCTTCTCAGTTGTGGTGACCGGGATGACATATGAGATGGCCATGACCAGCACGCCCCCTCAGGTACTGCTATGGTGCTTGTAGTAGTTGCAGTGGTTGGAATGGTAGTAGTAGTAGTAGTAGACAGTGATTGCAGCCGTGGTAGTAGTAGTTGTAGTAATTTTCAGCAGTATAATAATAATAGTAATTGGAGATAAACAGCAGGCAATTCACACCAATCTTTTTGACACATAACTTAACATCATTCAACCCAGCCTAACCTCACTTAAGCCACACTGACCCAGCACAACCTCACCCAACACTAACCCAGCCTAATCTAACCTAATCTAATCACTTACTGCTTCAGGTGCTGCATCTTTAACCTAACCTCACCACACTGATCCTCCACTCACATCACATCCTCAGGTGCTGTGTCTGCACCTGCCACACAGTCCATCCTCCGAGGCTGTTGTCCTACGCATCTTCTTCCCAAAGCCTCAGCGTTATGACATCTATGTGGATAGTGTCTTTGTTCCCCCAGCCAACCTTAACATCTCTGCAGCTGGCTACCAGCTGTTGCCTGAGGACCCCACCCACCCTCAGGCTTTCCTTCCCACACTGGACAATGTAAGGGATGGCTGTGTGCTGTGTTGTGTTTGGAATGTAAGGGATGGTTGTGTTGTGTTGGGAATGTAAAGAATGACTGTGTGTTGTGTTGTGTAGGGAATGTAAGGAATGGTTGTGTGTTGTGTTGTATTGTTTGAAGCACTGGAACTCTGTACTTTGCCCTGCCTCTCCCTGTCAGTTTGGGGCAAAGGAACAACTGCTCTGCCTTGTCTCTCCCTGCTAGTTTAGGGTAACAGAACAACAACTCAGCCTTGCCTCTTCCAGTCAGTTTTGTCATGCCTCTCCCTGTCAGTTTTGTCATGCCTTCCTGTCAGTCTTGTCATGTCTCTCCCTATCAGTTTTGTCATGCCTCTCTGTCAGTTTTGTCATGCCTTCCTGTCAGTCTTGTCATGTCTCTCCCTGTCAGTTTTGTCATGCCTCTTCCTGTCAGTTTTGTCATGCCTTCCTATCAGTCTTGTCATGTCTCTCCTTGTCAGTTTTGTCATAGCTCTCCTTGATAATTTTAAGCAAGGGAAACACTGTTGTGGCATGCCTGTCCCTATTGCCATCTCTCCAGCTCACCCAGACCCTCCCCTGCAGGTAGTAGGGACCAATTACTTCCAGCGTAGTGCCAAGCTGGTCCATGTGGTGCTGCGCGGAGGCCACGTCCTTGACATCAAGACCACACCCGTGATCACCCTCACCAGTGGCCTCATGGTGAAGGAAGATGAGTTTTATGAGCAGAACCTTGTGATGAATCTGGCCAACCTGTTTGAGGTATCCCCAGACAACATCAGGGTCATCAGTGTTATGCGGGAGGACTCCAAGAGACAGCAGGGAAGGCTGGAGGTGGGTATAGTGCTGGCTGAAGTGATGGTGAGGATGTGTGTTGGTGGGTCTGGTCTATGTTGAGTCCGACTGTGGTGGGTGCAGCTGTGTTTGGTGTGGCTGTGTTGAGTCTGGTTTTGTTGGGTCTGTGTGTTGTGTGTGACCATGTTGTTTGTGGCTATGTTGGGTGTGGCTGTGTTTGGTTTGGCTGTCTGGGCTGCCTGGTCTCCCTTGCTAGTAGCTCAACATGCAAGACTTGTTCTTAAAGGTTTGGGAGTTTCAACTAATTGTAGATCTAATGGAATTTGTCTGGATTTTCAAGGTCATTTTTATTACTCTTGTGATAGGGAATGATCTCACCATGAAAGGGCAGAATTAAACCAGTTTATGCTGTGATGCCTTGCTGTGGAAGTATGTGGACAGCTGTGCTGTGCCTAAGCTCCTGGGATGTAGCAGTCCACAAGACTGTCCCTTTCTGCTAGGTGCTAATGGAGCTAAGAGTGTGAGTGATGTGTGCAGGAGTGTGTGATGCTTTTTCTGGGCCATCCTGTGTGAGATTGCCAGCCTGGTATATAGATAGATAGATAGTGGTAGTTTAACAAGGACTGTGACAAAATTGCCTATGAGATTCTTACTATTCATTATATATGAAAATAATTACCAAAGAGAACAAAATGTTTAAGAATATAACTTAAATTTGTTTAGGCTGAAGTGGCCAGCGTTCCAACTACAAGCCTGAATGGTGAGGGGGAGAAGGGAGCAACTGGCGGGGAGGTGATTCCCTATGAGAAGCTGGTGCAGAGTCTGGAAAAGGCCATCAATAGATTCCAGGACGAATCATGCAGCAACTGTGCCTCTCTCTCGGTAAAGTGAATCTCTGCTCTCTGTTCCTTTGTGATCTTATGTTATCTCTTCCTCCAGTGCCTTCTCTTAAGGCAGACACTGTTCTTTGTCCCTTTTCTAACTTGAATCACCTCTCCCTCCTGTAACTCCTCTTGGTAAAATGGCACTGTTCTCTGCCCCTTTACTGCCTTGAACCATGTCCTCCTGCACTTTGTCAACAGCTGAATCATTAACAGAGGTAGTGTGTTCCTCCAGTCCCCACCTCTCTTCCTCAGGTGAGTGACCCCATCGAGCCACCACCCAAGGAAGCCCCTCCAAAAGCCACAGAGGAGGAAGGCACTGTTGTCATTCCAGATGTCGAACCGTTCTACAAGCAGCAGGAGAAGGAGGTGGCAGAGAAGATCAAGGAGAGCCTGGCAGTGACAGAGTATGTCGAGCCATCCAGTATATTGGTGCTGAGTGGTGTGCCCAGCAGTGTGGTGCAGTACACAGTGTTTGAAATGCAGCCGTCTGTCACTGTACTGGGTAAAGAGGTGTGTCTGTAGTTGTAGTATACAGGACCTGAGCTACACATCTCTGGTTCTGTCTCCATCTTTATTCATCCATCAGTTTATGTACATTTCTTGCCACCATCACCTTTGCTTGTCTACTTGTGGTATACAGGGGCTGGGCTACACTCCTTATCCCATCTCTGTATTCATTCAGTCCTTGTGTGTGTCTTTGTATGTGTGTGTGTGTGTGTGTGTGTGTGTGTGTGTGTGTGTGTGTGTGTGTGTGTGTAATAAACCTTCAGGCCTTTTTGTTTCTCATGAAAGGACTCAAAGATCCACCAATAATTATTCTCTCTCTCTCTCTCTCTCTCTCTCTCTCTCTCTCTCTCTCTCTCTCTCTCTCTCTCTCTCTCTCTCTCTCTCTCTCTCTCTCTCTCTCTCTCTCTCTCTCTCTCTCTCTCTCTCTCTCTCTCTCTCTCTCTCTCTCTCTCTCTCTCTCTCTCTCTCTCTCTCTCTCTCTCTCTCTCTCTCTCTCTCTCTCTCTCTCTCTCTCATCCTCTCCTCAGGGTGCACCCATCAGTGACCTGGGCCACAAGAGTGATCCCTGGCAGGTCACGGCTAGTTTGTCAGGAGCTCCGCCAGGTGCCATCCTCATTGGCACCACCACAGTTCCCTACAGGAACAGCACTGCCACCTTTACCGACCTGTCTGTCAGCAAGCCCGGGGAAGGGTACAACCTCTCTTTCACCATCACCTTCCCCAGCTATGCTCCAGTCCTCACTGCCACCCTGGTGGAGACCTTCAGGTAGGTACAAGTCTTTTTTATGTAAGAGGGGGACTGGTCAAGGGCAACAAAAAGTGCAAAAAAAAGCCCAATGAGAGTGCCAGCCCCTAAAGAGAGGTCAAAAGGACCATCCAAAGGATAAGTGTCTGGTGTAAGAACAGAAGAATAAGAAAATAAGTGAAGCTGTAAGAAGCCATCAGGTCTATACATGGCAGTCCCTGTACAAAACATGCCTACCTATTTCCACCTATCAACCTCATTCTTAAACCTGTGTAATCTTATTTTAAAGCTCACAAAAGAATCAGAATTAACAGCCTCATTACTGAGTCCATTCCATTCATCCACCACTCTATTTAAGAACCAATTCCTTCCTATCTCTTAAATTTAACTTAATCAGGGTACATTAATGGAAGTCTCTAGGGATTAGGCCTAGACTGAAAACCTCAAGTCTGACATGCCAAAAAGGAGAGAAAAGGATCTCAGTATTTACTATTTGCTATTGGAGTCACATAAGTGATCTAATAGCTGGTCATCTTTTGGTCTCCCCTCAGTGCATAAGTGATTTCTTCTTTTTGCCTTCCCTCAGCTCAACACAGATGAGTGCAGCAATGGTCCTGCAGCAGCCCAGCATAGTGCAGGCCAGACAGCCCATCGCCATCACTGTTCAATTTGTTGACGAGGATTCTGGCTTGGTGCTGGATGGCCAGGCCTTCAAGGTGAGGAGACAGACAGGCATGATTGCCTTAAATGTTGCATATAAAGAGTAACAAAACAGTATAATCTTTGTTAACATGATGTGTTCAGTTTGTTGACAAGGACTCTGGCTTGGTGCTGGATGACAAGTCTTTCAAGGTGAGGAGACAGACAGGATTTTTTTTTATTTATTTATTTGATTTTTTTTTTAAGTAATAAAACTATCATTTCTATTATTGTTATCATGAGGTGTTCAGTTTGTTGACAAAGATTCTGGGTTGTAGTTTGATGGCAAGGCATTGAAGGTGAGGAAATGGACAGAAATCAAGGTAAATTTTTTTGGATAGAGTAATATAACAATATTCATTCTGTTATCAAGAGGTGTTCAGTTTATTGACAAGGACTCTGGCCCAGTACCTGGATGACAAGACTTTAAAGGTAGGGTAGACAGGAATTATCAAATCAAGTTTATTTTTTGCATATATGTATGGAGTAATAAAGCAGTATTATTTATGTTATCATGATACATTCATTCAGTTTGTTTACAAAAATTCTGGCTTAATGTTTGATGGTGAGGCTTTCAAGGTGAGGAGATGGACAGAAATTACCAAGTTAATTAAGGGACTGTAATCCACATTTTTGGATGAAAATGTATGCAAAAAAACAAAATTGGGCTGTGCACGCTGAAAAATCATCCAGCACTTTGGCAACAATCTGCCAAAGTTTGAGCCGTGTGTCTGGGGTGTGACTTGTTTACAATCAGGCTTTAGATTACACCTTGTGGTACTCCTTATGTTTTGCTATTTTTCATGTACTGTATCTGTTTTTTTTTTGTGTGTGCATGATTTTTTAAGACTTTCTTCAGATGTGTGGCATGTTATCCTTAAGTGGTGGGAGGGGAGGGAGTGGGGCAGTAGTTACTTGATAATGAGTCAGTACTCAGTTGGCCTAAGGTGAGGACAGGGCATGTGTGTACTGCCACGCTGGTGTCAGACCACCCACACAACTCATAAAATTTATGAGAGAAATTGTGTTATTATCTTCTGTGAAGACTATGACAGAATGCCATGACCCAGGAAATACATACTTCTGTGACTTGGCCAGCTACCACCACCACATACCTTCAGTATGCTTAGTGCATTACAGGCCTTGCTGTGAGTAAAAAAAAAAATTGTAATAGAAAAAAGTAGATCAGCTGTTTTCAAACCTGACAGTGGTGATGTGATGAATTGTGATGTATCATTTGATGCATCATCTGACGTCAGATGAAAAGATGATGAGATGCCTCAAAGGCATGACCTGCAATGAACACCTGCATTCATGAGTGTGGAGAATTGTTCCAAGTATTGGAATACTTCAGACAGGACAGTGAACTTCCCAATTGTGACGGGCGTCTGCAATTACAATGTAGGCTGCTTGTCAAGTGGCTTCACAGACACTCTTGGAGCTGAGTTTATCATTACACTGGAGGAGTACCTGAAGGCCAGAGATGCAGCCATGGACACACACTCAGACTATCTTGGTACTGAGTTTGTCACTACACTGGAGGAGTACCTGAAGGCCAGAGATGCAGCCATGGACACACCCTGCAGGGGGAAGCAGAGGAACACCCCAATTCACACAGATATGGAGTGTGTTGCAGGGGTTGATTGATGATGCAATAAATCACACTTCTCAAATGTAAGCCTTTCTTCTTTAAAGTGATACTTCATCATTAGTTTTATGTGCTATTTACTTTTTTCGTTGTGTATGTCTGCATTGCTCACAGATTTTATGTAAAGATTTTTATTTATTTCATTAAGATATATTTTTCATATGCATAAGTACACATTTTCTAAGTTACGTTGAAAGTCACACACTAATATATATCTTTTCCCTACTATAAAAACATCTTTGTGTAGAATGTGCATAAAATTGATTTAGCAGTAATTACTTTTGTCACTGATAATTTTTAGATAATAATGAGTTGATTTAGTTTTAAGGAGTTATGAGTTAAAAATTGTATAGATATAGAAATTTATATATTAACTTTTCTTCCTCTTATTTTTTTATCTATCATCCTACAATTTGTACACACTTAAATAGGCATCATAGCTACCGTAAGTAAAAATAAATCATGTTTGTCGGTTAACAGTTTCAAAAAACCTTACCAAAAGCAGACCACAGTCTTGTAAGTTTACATTTTGTTAAGCCAAACCTCCTGGGACCATATGCATTATCACTAAATTACTGCTTAAACATTAAATCATCGTTTTACATCCTCAATATGGTGGAACTTGCCACTTAAATTCTGAAAGATACCGTCTGAAGTCCTCAAGATGCATCATAAAAGATGGGTTCACCTAGGCTGCAATGCTACACTGGCTGTGCAATCCTATAGCCTGACGCTGGCGATGCGATGCTTGCCACGTGAGTATTCACACCGTAAATGATGCTGTGCTGTCAGACAGTGCTTGCATTAATTGTCACATCACTCAGTAGCTCAGTGCATCTGCAGCATCATGGGAGACATTGCTCTGTGGTCTCTTGAGGAGGAACTACTGCTTCTAGCTGTGGCAAAGAAAAAGAAATTGAGTGCATGAAATAAATCCAGCAAGACCAACATACAACCAGGGGTATTTCTGTAGTTCTTCTATAAGTTGTTCCATAGCAAACAGTTTGCACCTTTTCTTCCTAGGGGAGCAACAAGCAGTAATGACTGGAAGCTACACAGCTTTGCATCATACGCATCGTATAGCTAGTGTAGCATCACAGCCAGTGTGAACCTGCCTTTAAGATTGCATCCTATCAGCAAGCAAGGCTGTGCTAGATTAACTCCACTGACACTGCCAGCAGCAGCAACAGACTTTTCATGACAAGAAGGAAGTCCTGAATGAGTTGGATGACTGAGCTGAAGACATATCGGCTGGTCTGTACTGGGATCATTGTGATTGATTTTGTGTGGGAAATACTGAAGAGACCAATTTCAAGAAATAAGGCTCTCTCCCCTGAGATGCAAGTGTCCATCACTCTGTGGTACTTCACAACAGGCAAGATGCAACACATCAGTGTGGATGACTTGGGGCCCTCACAGCAGACCACCAGCAGGGTCATCAGTAACACAGTGATGCATGCACCACCTTGGTGTGCAGTCAAAGTTGGCACCACCTGATTGTTGTTTTGACAAAATGACAACAGTGGTAAATAAATACCTTCAATAATTAAGCTTAAACTAGTCAGATTATTGTTGAGAACCATTAAATGAATATATTTGTTTTATTATACATATCATTTTTACTCGTTATCAGCCGTTTCATGCAAGATTCATCAAAAAGCACTACATGTCTGCTTATGTCAGCCGGTAGTGGTGTTAGCACCTTAAGAAAGTAACTCAACAGAGTCCCCTGCTAGGACAGTCACTTAGCACTCAAGTCCCATAATTCAAGTTCCCTTACTAGCTAGGATGTAACCATAGCAGAGTTTTATAAGTATGGTTGCTAGGGTGTTGTAGGGTGGTCCACAAGACTGTTCCTTCCCACCAGAGACTGATGGGCCTAAGAGTGTGAGTGATGTGTATGTGAGTGAGTGGTGCTTTTGTCTGGGATTGGTGGCCTGGTATATAGATAAATAGATAGATGAAGGAAGTAAAATTATACCTCATCTGTTATCCTTCCATAAGAAAGGGCAGGAGTTGAGAGAAATTGCATCTGTACTGTATTTTCTTTCCTGAGCCTCTTCTCTCTCCTCCTCAGGGCCAGACATTTGTGGGTGAACTGCTGGCAAAGACTGCTGAGGGACACTGAGGTTATTCAGAGGTATGCCAAGTGAGAAACAGAAGAGAATATTACAAGGAGGAGGTAGTAGACATCTGCTGAAATGATTACTCCCAGTGAAGTCTAAAGCACTGGATCAGGGAGTGCTGTGAACTTATCATTAAATCCAGCTATGATCTCACTGAACAGTTCTCTTTGTGTCTTCCTATACAAGGTGGAAGTCACAGCCTGCCCTTTAAAGACAACTCTCTTCCTTCACACAAAACTACAAGCACCTAATTACACATACACCCTTCACTCAAAATTCAAAATTATCATGACAACTCCTACACCAGCCTTGAAGTCCCCATCTGGGGAGGGGACCACAAACGTCCCCAGGTCGAACTGCTCTTCTGGTATTGACCCTAAGTGTCTTGACATCCCCCTCAATTTTTTCTTCATTAACTTCTGCATCATTCGCAGTCTTAGATCTAATTTTCAATCTGTAAAACACCATCTCTCCTCTACTAAACCTCATTTTCTTTTCCTCACTGAAACACAGGTGTCTGAGGCAACTGACATTAACCCCATTTCTATTCTCTCATACTTTCTCTATCCTCATTTTCACTCCAAAGCTGGATGTTGCATTTATGTGTGCAACAACTTAACCTGCTCTTGTGCCCACACTATTGAATTTTCCAAGTTTTCCACCATCTGCCTATGACAAGAGTCACTCTCAAACTAAATTTATCTGTGCTGTATACCTCTCACCTCACTCCTCTGACTATAAGAAATTCTTTGACTACTTCCAAAGTGGAGCACATTTTGAGTCTCTTCCCTTTTGCAGAGATCTCCATTCTCGGAGACTTCAATGTTCACCACCAACTTTGGCTTTCCTCTCCCTTCCTGGTGAACTAGCCTTTAACTTTGCCATCCTCCACAACCTAGAGCAATTGGTGCAACACTCTACTCATAATCGTAACTGTCTTGGAGATGCACCCAACATTCTTGACCTTTTCATAACCTCTAATCCTTCTGCTTATGCTGTCACCCTCTTCTCTGTTGGGCTCCTCCCATCACAATCTCATATTTGTAGCTTGTCCCATCGCTCCAATCTCTCCTCAGCATTCCATAAGCAGAAGTGCCTCTGGCATTTTACCCCTGCTAGTTGGGGGAACCAGAGAAGGTATTTTGCTGATTTTTCTTGGAATGACTACTGCTTCTGTGTCAGAGACTCATCTCTGTGTGCTGATTGCATAACAGAGGTGGTAGTGTCTGGCATGGAGGCGTATATTCCTCACTCTTTTCTTGAACTAAACCTTCCAAACCTTGGTTTAACACAACCTGTTCTCATGCTATATATGATAGAGAGGTGGCCCACAAAAGGTTCTTGAGCCTTCCATCATCAAAATCTCATAGGCTTTATATTTTTTGCCTGGAACCATGGTAAGTCTGTTCTACAACTAGCCAAAAACTCATTCATTAATAGAAAGTGTCCAAATCTTTCAATATTTAACTCCCCTCATGACTTCTGGCATCTAGCCAAAAACATCTCCAATAACTTTGCTTCTTCTTCTTTCCCTCCTTTATTTCAACCAGATGGCACCATTGCTATCACATCTATCTCTAAAGCTGAACTCTTAGCTCAAACCTTAGCTAAAAACACTACCTTGGACAATTCAGGGCTTGTTCCTCCCTCTCCTCCATCCTCTGACTACTTCATGCTACCTATTAAAATTCTTTGCAATTATGTTTTCCATGCCCTTGCTGGCCTAAACCCTCGGAAGGCTTATGGACCTGATGGGGTCCCTCCTATTGTTCTCCGAAATTGTGCCTCCATGCTTGCACCTTGCCTAGTCAAACTCTTTCAGTTCTGTCTGTCAACATCTGCCTTTTCTTCTTGCTGGAAGTTTGCCTACATGCAGCCTGTTCCTAAAAATAGTGACTGTTCTAATCCCTCAAACTACCGTCCTATTGCTTTAATTTCCTACATATCTAAAGTTTTTGAATCTATTCTCAACAGGATGATTCTTTAAACATCTATCACTTAACAACCTTTATCTGATCACCAGTACAGGGTTCCATCAAAGCCGCTCTACTGGTGATCTTTTGGTTTTCCTTACTGCGACTTGGTCATCCTTTTTTTAAAGATCTTGGTGAGACTTTTGCTGTTGCCTTAGACATATCACAAGCTTTTGATAGAGTCTGGCACAACGCTTTGATTTCCAGACTACCCTCCAACAGCTTCTATCCTTCTCTCTGTAACTTAATCTCAAGTTTCCTTTCTGACCGTTCTATTGCTGCTGTGGTAGACAGTCATTGTTCTTCTCTTAAATCTATTAACAGTGGTGTTCCTCAGGGTCCTGTCCTGTCACCCTCTCTCTCTTCTTATTATTCATCAATGACCTTCTGAACCAAACTTCTTGTCCCATCCACTCCTACACTGATGATACCACCCTGCACTTTTCAAATTATTTTCCTAGACGTTCAACCCTTCAGGAAGTAAAGAGTTCACACAGGATAGCCACAGAACACCTGAGTTCTGATTTCTCTAAAATTTCTGATTGGGGCAGAGCAAACTTGGTATTATTCAGTGCCTCAAAAACTCAATTCTTCCATCTATCAACCCAACACATCCTTTCAGATAACTATCCCCTCTTCCTCACTGTCCCCTTCTTCTACACTGAACATCCTCAGTCTGCCCTTTTCTTATAATATAAACTGGAAACTTCACATCTCATCTCTAGCTAAAACAGCTTCTATGAAGTTAGATGTTCTGGAATGTGTCCTCCAGTCTTTCTCCTCCCCCCCCCTCAGCTGCTAACTCTGTACAGGGACCTTATCTGTCCATGTAGGCTTCATATGTCTAGGGGATTCCACTCATACTGCTCTTCTAGACAGTGTGGAATCAAAAGCTTCTCGTCTCATCAACTCCTCTCCTCTAACGGACTGTCTTCAGCCTCTTTCTCATATTACATCTCTTGCTATCTTCTGCTATTTTCATGCTAACTGTTCTTCTGATCTTGCTAACTGTATGCCTCCCCTTCTCCCACGGCCTCATTGCACAAGACTTTCTTCTTTCTCTCACTCCTATTCTGCCCACCTCTCTAATGCAAGAGTTAACCAATATTCTCAATTATTCATCCCTTCCTCTAGTAAACTCAGGAACTCCCTGCCTGCTTCTGTATTTCCACTTCCTGTGACTTGAATCCCTTCAAGAGGGAGGTTTCAAGACACTTATCCTTCAGGTTTTGACTACCGCTTTGGACCCTATTCAGGGACCAGCATGAAGTGTTTTTTTGAGGGGGGTGGAGGGGGCGAGGGGGGTTGTTACCCTTGGCCGGTGTCCCTCCTGCATAAAAAAGAAATAAAATAAAATAAAAACGTCAGAGAGACATACACAAATAAATAAACACCACCCATATCTTCCCAATACAAATACTGACAACAGACCCTTTGTCAGGCTGTATGTACCAGATGAGGCCGTGTCAATGCTCACCTTTGAGAACGTCATATTTGAGGCATCAGACGTGAGACAGCAACTCATAGCCAAGGTTGCTGTTGTCCCTGCCGGCTGGTACATGGAGTCCTCTTTGCCACGTGAGTATTGGTGTCAGTCTGGTAAAGTCTGGAGCTCCTGTCTGTGTCTGTACTTCCTTATACAAGACACTTCTTAACTTTAGAGTAATTATTTTGGCTCTGTCATGTAGAGACTGGCACCTCAGTGAGCCTTTTCATTTTTTTATTTATTTTATTTTATTTTATTTTATTCCTCTCTCTCTCTCTCTCTCTCTCTCTCTCTCTCTCTCTCTCTCTCTCTCTCTCTCTCTCTCTCTCTCTCTCTCTCTCCCTCCTTTTTGTTGGCCTTGGTGAGTGTGTTTTTTCCTCTCGCATCCTTCAGTAATATTCTTTTCTTCATGCCTCCTGTGTTCTTTTTGCTTCTATTCTATCTTTCATTATACTTTTCTGTTATATCCTTCATTTACATCCTTTTTCTCCTCCTGCAGTGTATTCTTTTTCCTTCTTATCATATCTCATCTTTCAATATCTTTTTCTTCATCTTTGCTGTATTCTTTCTCCTCTACCTTATCCTTCATTATCCTCTTCTTCACTCATTCTGTATTCCTATTTATTTTTTTAATGCACACTTTCCTCCACACACACATTTAAACCTTTCTGTCATGTATAGTTATTTCCACCCCCTCCTTGCCACACACACACACACACACACACACAAACACACACACACATGTAGGAGTACATAGTGTAACTTCACCACCCTGTGGGCAGTCACACTTACACTTTTAGGGTCCGGTGCTTCCTGCATACGTGACGGTGAACTTACCCCGCGGCGCTCCGTGTTCTCCCCTGGCTCCCCTCAGAAGGCGAGTAGTAAAACACACTTGTGGCTTCTGGCCCTCTATTCTCCGTTGCTCACACTACACAGTAGTCCTATGCTGTAGTTCGGCACCCCGGGCCTCTTGTCGACCCTCGGAAGGCTTCTTGACGCCTCGCTCCAGCTCACAAAGGAACATACAAGTACCGAAGGCAGTGTCGGCGACGCGCGGGCTTTCTTCCCTCACCAGTGTTCTCCCGCCACTCTGTCTCCCAAACTGTTCCGCCACCAATCCCAGGGCTGCTACACGTCACGTGATACTCCCGAGCCCCAGGGTAGGCGGCCGGCGAGGTGACGTAGTGTGACGTCATCCTCCACTTCAGCTGGGACTCAGTCTGGGTATCTTCATGATCTTGCCCTCTCGTGACACTACCCCCTCCTGTAAAGAGACTGAGCGCCCTCGCTCCCCAACTCTCTCTATTCCCTTTAGGTTACAGATACACCCCCAAAAACAAGAAAATAATACTTCAACTTTAGGTATATCAAAAATCAACAAAGAACATAATCCTCACTCCATTTGGGTGGATGCCGCTCCCATCTGGGTCTCCCTACTACAGGTCCAGCGTCGACATCCGCCAGTGCCCCCTCCAAGGGACACAACTCATCCGCTCCACCTTCCTCCATCACCAGCGGCTCAGGCTCTCTCAGGTCCAGGTCTCCGTCATCCTCCATCACCAGGGGCTCGTCGTCCCCAAGGCCCTTGTCCTTGTCCTCCTCTTCGTCACTGGTCAGGAGAGCAGCTCGCTCTCCCCAGGAGAAGCTTCCAGGGCCATGGTAACCCCAGAGCCTGTCAGCGTGCACCACCCGTGCCCGCTTCCTTGGCCCTTGGCGTATCCTGAAGGTGACGTCCGAGATGACCTTCTCCACCACGTATGGCCCCTCCCAGGGGCTCTGGAGCTTAGGGGACAATCCTTTCTTACGCCGAGGGTTGTGCAGCCACACCTGATCCCCCTCGCTAAAGGGTGGTGCCGTTGCCCGGCGGTCGTACCGGTCCTTCATCGCCTCACCGGACACCTTCAGGTTACCCCTCACCTGATGGTGCACCTCCCGGAGACGGTCCTGTAGGGCTGTAGCGTACTGGGTGATGGTAGTGGGCAGGTCTTCATCCGGCGGCCTGCCAGTCATGAGGTCCACTGGTAGCCGGAGCTCCCGCCCACACATCAGCCGGGCTGGCGTGTAACCGGTCACCTCATGCACGGCGGACCGGTAGGCCAAGAGAAGCAGGGGGATTTTTAAGTCCCAGTCCTCCTGCCCTTCCTGGCAATATTTGGCCAACTCCTGCCCCAACGTGCGGTTGTAGCGTTCCACCATGCCATCCGACTGCGGCCGCAGGGGTGTAGTACGAGTTTTCTTGACGCCCAGCAACTGGCAGCACTCCCGGAATACTGCCGACTCAAACTCCCTGCCCTGGTCAGAGTGCAGCTCGTGCGGCACGCCAAACCGGGCGAAGAACTCGTCCACTAACACACCTGCCACGGTGGCAGCCTCATGGTTTGGCAGCGGATACGCTTCCGGCCATTTAGTGAAGTAGTCCATGGTCACACACACAAAGCGGTTACCTCTCAGTGTCTGAGGGAACGGACCCAGGATGTCCACTGCCACCCTCTCCATAGGTGCCCCAACCTGATACACCTGTAAGGGAGCAACTGTCTTTCTCCCAGGGCCCATCTTCCCACAGCACACGTCACACACTTTGCACCATTCACTAACATCCTTCCGCATGCCTACCCAATAAACCCGCTGCTTTAACCGCCCTAGCGTTTTCCTCACACCGAAGTGACCACTTGCATTTCCACCGTGAGCCTCGCGCACTAAGGCCTCCCTCATATTCACAGGGACAATTGTTTGCCAGAAGGCCACACCGCCGTCACATGACTCCCACCGCCGTTGCAGCACACCGTCACTCACTCGCAACACTGCCCATTGCTGCCACAACGCCTTGGCGGCAGGGCTTAGCGGGGCCACGCTTTCCCATGGCGGTTTTTCTTCGCCTTCTTCCCGCAGTGTCACTATGGGCCCGATATCAGCGTCCTGTCGCTGGGCCTGTTTGAGGTCCTCTCCCCACTCAGTGTCACTGACAAGACCGGCAGCCTTCTTCTTAACGAGGACAACAGCAGCACTCCAGGGACTAGCCGACTTTTCGATTATCCCTTGCGCGCGCAACTCCTCCACGGCTTTTTCCACTTCCAGCCGACGAGCAGGCGCAATCCGGCGGGGCGGCAACTTAACCGGCCGACTATCCCCTGTGTGAATGCGGTGTTTAACCAGACTGGTCCGGCCCAGGTCATTATCTCCCTGCGAGAAGACATCTGCATACAGAGTCAGCACTTCCTCCACCTCGTCCACCTGTTCCCCAGACAGGCATGCCGAACTCCTCTGCAATAGATCCTGCAGATGAGGTGGAACCCCAGTGCTACTCCCTTGCATGTCCTCGCAATGACCTTCCGGGTCCATAGTCGTCTGTACACCTTCACACTCTTCCGACCCTTGACTTTCCTCCTTCTGTTCCTTACTGAGACGGCAGCGGTGGCTAGCTTCGGGTAGGGACGCAGTATGGGCTCGGTGAGTTTCAATTGAAGCTTCACACTCCTCTGCGTCAACACCGCCCTCCTGTAGCGGCACCACACTACCTCTGACCGACATAGTCATTTCCCCGAAGTCCAGCACCGCCCTGCTCTGCTTCAGGTAGTCTAGGCCGAGCAAGTTCTCCCCGACGTCCGCTACAAAGACGGGAAGATGCTCCTCCGTGCTGCCAACCGCAATCCTGGCATGCACTGGTCCCCTCAGCTGTGTGCAGTGCCCTGTAATACCACACAGTTGTTGCTGGGCCACCGGGGGCTGTCCAGTTGCCACCACCCCGTCCTGCACGAAGGTACGTTCTGCGCCCGAGTCCACAGTGAGGCAGCAAGATTTGCCATCCACTTGCCCGCCCACCTGCACTGTCCGGGCACCCTCGGCGCGGCAACTTAGGCGGACTGGGGTCTCTGGCTCTCTGGCTGGCGCTCGACCCCTTCCACCAGCCTCTTTCCGTTTCCCCCAGCCTCCTTGCTATCCCTGGGAGAGACGAGGGCACACTCTGCCGTCTTGTGCCCCTGACCGCAGTTCCAACAACAGGGTTTGTACTGGTACTGCCCTGCTCTGCCGTTGACAGCCTTTCCGCTACTCGATCCCTGCGGGCAGTACCTCTTGGTGTGCCCCTGCTGCCCGCAAGAGTAGCACTTACCCCTGAACTCACCTAGGGGCGGTGAAGGGCTAGAGTAGGCCTTCTGCACGGCCCCTTTCCTTGCCTTCACTCTCTGCGGGACATAATTCCCGCTGGGTCGCTCCCGCGTCGTCCGGAGAAATGACTCCATCTCCAGGCCCCTCGCCAGGGCCTCCTGAAGGTCCTTGGGGTGTGCCTGCTGGACGTATATCCTCAGTTGTTAGTTATCGATGGCATCAACGAACTGATCCCGCAGGAGAATGGTGATCATCTCCTCACTGGCCTCCGGGTACGCACGCCGCACCAGCACCTCCAAATCCTGCGCCAGGCGTGTTAGGGTCTCCCCCGGGCCTCGTAACCTGGCCCGGAACCTTGTCCTGAACACCTCGGTTTGGTGCTGGTACCCGTACCTCCTCTCCAGTGTCGCCGTCACTTTACTATACGAGCACCGCTGGGCAGCTGGCAGCTGGTTCAAGACTTCTAATGCCGGTCCTTTGAGTGCCCACACCAGCTGCATGGCCATCTCAGGGCGACTCCACTGGCGGGCACTGGCCAAGAGCTCGAACTGTGTCTTATACGCTTCCCAAGACACTGTTCCATCGAACTCCTGTGGCCGGCGCCTCGTCCCGTCCTTCAGCCTCCGTGACGTGGAGCTGGCAGCAGAGGGGTACGACTTTACTGAGGCTAGCGGGGATGGTGGAGGTGATAAGACGTTTACAGGAGAGCGTAGGGGAGACGGTATCACCTTGGCCAATGGAGAAAGGCTGTTTAGGCTTCCGTGACAACTATTATCCTCCTCCCCTTCGTCACTCCCCCCCTCAGTCTCACTAGCACGCCCACTTGACCGGAACAGCGTGCCTTTATGCTGAGAGAGTACAGGAGGCGCCTGTGCCGCCACAACCTCATCCACATATCTCCTCAGTTCACTGGCCGCTTTTTCCACCTCTCCCTTCACCTGATCCTTGGTGAACACTTCACTTAACACCTCGTCTTTAACCCGTGAACACTCCTCCTTCACGAGCCCCATAATCTCCTTAAATACACGGTCTACACTGCTCGTCACCGCTTGCAACTCAGCATGCTGTACCTCTCCCTGCGCCTTCAGGGCACTCATCTCAGCATGCTGTACCTCTCCCTGCGCCTTCAGGGCACTCATAACATCCGCTAGTGTGATTTCTTTCGCCGCCATGCTGACTTAATTACTGTAAGGCACCGTAACTTAACACAACACGCAGCTTACCATGGCAAAACACACTGCACCGTCCGCCCGCCCGCTGCGATCCACAAGTACGTTACCCGTACCACCGCTGCTCGCCTCCCCTGTCCAATACACACGCACACTCGGTAACACACCGCGACGCACACAGTTAGCACTTAACTCATCCCACGATCCTGACACCACTGTAACTTCACCACCCTGTGGGCAGTCACACTTACACTTTTAGGGTCCGGTGCTTCCTGCATACGTGACGGTGAACTTACCCCGCGGCGCTCCGTGTTCTCCCCTGGCTCCCCTCAGAAGGCGAGTAGTAAAACACACTTGTGGCTTCTGGCCCTCTATTCTCCGTTGCTCACACTACACAGTAGTCCTATGCTGTAGCTCGGCACCCCGGGCCTCTTGTCGACCCTCGGAAGGCTTCTTGACGCCTCGCTCCAGCTCACAAAGGAACATACAAGTACCGAAGGCAGTGTCGGCGACGCGCGGGCTTTCTTCCCTCACCAGTGTTCTCCCGCCACTCTGTCTCCCAAACTGTTCCGCCACCAATCCCAGGGCTGCTACACGTCACGTGATACTCCCGAGCCCCAGGGTAGGCGGCCGGCGAGGTGACGTAGTGTGACGTCATCCTCCACTTCAGCTGGGACTCAGTCTGGGTATCTTCATGATCTTGCCCTCTCGTGACAATAGATAAACCATTAGAAGTTCGAGGTAGGTTCCAGTAATGCGGTTTACACCTCGTTGGGTACTGCCACGGTCTCGGCATTCGGCTGACTGGACGCCTACCAAAAACACCACACATACACGCCTGCAATGGTTTTCCTTTATTGTGATTTAAGCACAACCTGGAGTTTGGGCCTCTCTGTTGTTGTATATTTGCTGTGACCGTGTCTGAGGAATCTAACTGCGCCTGTGAACAGCGCCCGCAAATAAACTCAGGGCACCTGTCTGGAAGGTTTCCGTACCGATCCCCGCTCCACATGTGGTGACCCCGGAGTGACCAGACGTAACGTGATCATCGTGGAGGCAGGGATGGCCTACGGTCTGTGGTGATTGGTGGCAGACTATAACTACACAGTGACTATATGCTGGTCCTCCAGGTACTCTATTATTTTACTTTTGTCCTGTTTGGAATCTATGCCCTTGGAACTATGCCGAACCAGGACGAGGGTTCGCTACTTACATCTAGTGCGTCGCAGGATAGTGTTCCTTCCGTGACCGCAGGTGTTGCCGTCAAACCACCACCCTTTGATGAGACTTCAGTAACATGCTGGTTTACAATAATTGAATCACAGTTTGTTCTTGCCAAGATCATTGTTTCAAGTACCAAATTTCACCATATATTATCAAATTTGCCACTTAGAGTAATCAATCAATTGAGTGATAAAGTCATCAATTCTTCAGACTATGGTGAATTAAAGCAATCTTTGATATCTCTTTTCACCAGGTCAAAGCCTGAACTTCTTGACTCTCTTGTTAATCAAAACATAATGTGTGACAGACCTTCCACGTATTTGAGAGAGTTGCGTAAAATAGCTGCTCAACTAGGGGTGGATGATTCCTTTATAAAGTTAAAGTTTTTGAAAGCATTACCTAGTAGCATCAGACCTTTCCTAGTGACATATGAGGAGAGCTCTACACTAGAGGAACTGGCTCGTGTAGCTGAGACATTGTTGGCCTATGGCTCAAGTAATGCGAGTGTAAACAACAGCGCTAATGTTTCCATGGTGGAAGGTAGACAAGGGTCCAGGCCTGCGAGCCAGAACAGAGATAATGGTAATAGAGGCCCAAATTTCACTTCAGCTTGTCAGGATAATGTATTTTCTAGAACTTGTGTTCCCATTGGAGTGTGCGCCTTTCATGAAGGTCAGCGTCCTCAGGTGTGCAGGTACCATCTGTATTATGGTAACAGGGCAAAATCACGTAAACGATGGTGTATACTTTCTTCTACGGCTTCTAATATTTTGCCAGATTCTCGCCCTAATTCTCGTTCTTCTTCCCCCGCTCGCGTATTCCACCAGGCGGGAAACTAGTAGGGCAGTCCGTAGAAATATCAGTTGCGACCGTCGGACTGCCACTTAGAGTAAGTGCCACAATCGGTTGCAAGAATTACCAATTTTTGATAGATACTGGTTCATCACTTTCGCTGCTACCTAATGAATCCATTCCTCAGGCCAACTGCTGTTACTCTTACTAATGCTTCAGGTAAACCCATACGTTGTTATGGTGAAGTCGATGTAGACCTTGGGATACGATGTATTAGGCGTTCTTTCCCTTGGTCTTTCGTCATTGCAGACGTTATACATCCAATTTTGGGAACCGATTTTCTTGCAGCTAACTCACTAATGGTAGACTGTAAAGACCAGTCGCTAATAGACTCCTCTACCCAATGTAAGATTCCTCTTGAAGTTTCTTATTCTCCTATTTCTTCATATTTGGTTAATTATAATGGGGTAGACTCAAAAGCTGTTGAACTACTTTCTCAGTTTCCGGTTCTCACTTCACCTTTGCAGTTGTCAGCTACCACACCTCCTGTGGAAACTATACACCATCGTATTTATACAGGTGACTCACCTCCTATACATTTCAAAGCAAGACCTTTGACAGGTGAGAAGCTCAAAGCGGCTAAAGATGAATTTCAGTTTTTGCTTAATGCCGGAATCATTCGGCGCTCTAACGCTCCTTGGGCGTCTTCTCTGCACCTCGTGTCTAAGAAGGAGCCCGGTGCTTGGAGACCTTGTGGTGACTATCGCGGACTCAATAACGTAACTGTGAATGATAAATATGCCATACCACCTTTGCGCTGTCTCACCATGTCACTTAAGGGTAAGACCATATTTTCAAAGATTGATTTACAGCGTGCATACTTACAGATCCCTGTGGCCAAAGATGATGTACCTAAGACTGCAGTATGCACACCGTTTGGTCTGTTTGAATTTTTGTATATGCCCTTTGGTCTTAAAAACGCAGGTTCCACTTTTCAGCGCTTCATTGACACCATATTGGTTAATGTTAAGAACACTTTCACCTACTTGGATGACATCTTAGTAGCTAGTACAACTCTTGAAGAACACATTGCTGATGTTAAGACTGTTCTTTCTACTTTAGCAAAACACAACTTAAGACTATCTATAGATAAATGTGAATTTTTCAAGTCCTCGCTCACCTTCCTTGGCTATGAGGTCAGTGCTCATGGAATTAGACCACCTCAAAACCGCATCACTGCAATTTCAGAGTTTCCTTTACCTCAAACTTCAACTGCATTGCGCCGTTTTATGGGGATGCTAAATTTCTTTAGACCAATGATCCCTAATTTTGCCGATGTTTGCTTATTCATTGACAGAACTCTTACGGCATAATCCATCTTCTAAATCTCTCTCATGGACAGATGTTGCAAGGGACTCCTTCAACAATTTGAAGCAAGCCCTAGTCACTTGTCCTACCCTCGCCTATCCCTCTCAGAAGGCAACTGATTACCAGCTTGTGACTGACAGCTCGAGCTTCGCAGTTGGCGCAGCTCTATACCAGATTATAGATGACACGCCTACGCCTCTAGGATTTTATTCCAAAAAGCTCTCTGACACTCAGAAAACCTATTCCACCTATGTCAGAGAACTCTTAGCTTCTTATTTGGCTGTCATTCACTTTAAAACACTCATTGATGACCACTCGGTCACCTTGTTTCTTGACCATAAACCTTTAGTTTCTGCCTTTCATTCTAAGTCAGTTGCAAAGTCTGATAGGCAACAACGGCAACTTTCTTTAATCTCTGAATATGTATCATCAGTAGTGTACATCCGTGGGGACAACAATGTTGTTGCCGATTGTTTATCAAGACCATCATGTGCAATTTCAGTTGATTCTTTCGACTTATGTGGCATAGCTCGTTCCCAGGAAGGTGACACCGAGGTCGGTTTGTACAAGGAGAGATTATCCAATTATACCTTGCCCTCTAATCTTGCTCTGTGGTGCGACACATCTACCAACGCACCAAGACCGTTTGTTCCTTCTTCTCTTAGGATAAATGTCATTCATTCATTACACGATCTACCTCATCCTGGTATTAAAACCACTGCTAAAATAATTAAACAACGTTATTTCTGGCCTTGTATGGACATAGATATAAAGGAGTTTGTAACGAATTGTCTTAAATGTCAACAAGCTAAAACACACAGACACACAATATCACCAGTTTCTCCTATTTCTACTCCTACTGATCGTTTCCAGACTGTTCATATAGATATTGTTGGACCATTGCCTCCTGCTACTCTTCCTAACTACCCATACCCTCTCCCATACAGTTACCTTCTCACTTGCATTGACAGAGCGACAAGATGGACGGAAGCTATACCTGTAATAGACACCACCGCGAGCTCCGTCGCTATTGCATTCGTGGCTGGTTGGATTTCTCGTTTTGGAGTACCGCTACAGGTAGTGACAGACAGAGGTGCTCAATTTGAAAATGAGTTGTTTTCCGAGCTTTCCTCAATTATTGGCTTCCATCACATGCGAATAACTGCTTATCATCCTCAAGCGAACGGTATCATTGAACGCCATCACCGCTCTCTAAAATCAGCGATACATGCTAGACAAGAGAACTGGTTTTATGCTTTGCCCATAGTCTTACTTGGATATCGCTTGACACCTAATATGACCAGTTACTCGCCATTCACTGCTGTCACAGGAACTCGTATGTTGTGTCCTTCTGCAATTATCACTAAAGACTCGCCAATATCAACAAACAAAGATACTATACACCGCTTGATTAAAGAAATGCAGGCCATTGATTTTTATAACTTTTCATTAGGTGAATGTCACTCCTCATCTAAACCATATGTTCCTAACGTTCTGTTTTCATGTTCAAAGGTCTGGGTGCGGATTGAAGGTCTGGGTGCGGATTGACAGAGTTCGCAAAAGTTTAGAAGCTCCTTATTCGGGACCTTATGAAGTAATACAACGTGACCCGAAATATTTCATCCTCAGACTTCCTCAGGGTGACACGTCTGGATCTATTGACCGTTTGAAGCCAGCTTATATACCAATCACCAGACAAGCACCATCTAATGATAGAGATGACCTGACGACATCTACCTTAGACTCTAATTCATCTCCTTTGCCTGATATCTCTGCTTCTACACCTTCCCCTTCTGCTCATTTCCAGTCTGATCTTCCTCGCCATACCATACCTAACTTCCCTCGTACAACTCGTTCAGGGAGGACAGTGTATTTCAATCAACACCCTCATTATTTATATTACTAGGTGAACTCCGTTCTTGAGGGGGGAGTATTGTAGGAGTACATAGATACACCATTAGAAGTTCGAGGTAGGTTCCAGTAATGCGGTTTACACCTCGTTGGGTACTGCCACGGTCTCGGTCATTCGGCTGACTGGACGCCTACCAAAAACACCACACATACACGCCTGCAATGGTTTTCCTTTATTGTGATTTAAGTACCACCTGGAGTTTGGGTAAGCACTTTGTATTATGATGGGATTATGATGTATTGTGATTGATATATTTATTCAGTATTAACTTTGATGAACATGTGAAGTGTATGTGATTACAGTTAAAAGTATTTGGGTGATCTTGTTAAGTACTTATTGTGAATGTACCTTGTTGGTGATATTTGATAGAAACATGATTTTCTATGGAGTTGGATTAGTATAACATTTCCAGACTATGTTTATATTATAACTTGTGATGTGTTCGCTAATTTCGTGTAGGATTTCGTATTCACTTAATTGGTTGTTGGCAGGCCTCTGTTGTTGTATATTTGCTGTGACAGTGTCTGAGGAATCTAACTGCGCCTGTGAACAGCGCCCGCAAATAAACTCACGGCACCTGTCTGGAAGTTTCTGTACCGATCCCCGCCCCACAGAGAAAATGTGGAAGGAAGGAAGGAAAGAAAGATAATGAGCGCAAGGAAGAGAATGTTGACAAGAATGAGGAGGAATATCAGAATAACGAAGAAAAGGAGGTGGTGTGGAGAACGTGTGTGTGTGTGTGTGGCGATGACAAGGCGCCAGGTATAAGGTCGTAAAGGGTGAAAGGCGAGGCAAGGCGAGGCAAGCAGCTCCACAAAGGCCTAACGAGCACTCACTCCGGCCGTCACTTGACCTAATGGCGCCTCTGCATGCCTCTATGCCAACACATATTGGCACTCTCTCTCTCTCTCTCTCTCTCTCTCTCTCTCTCTCTCTCTCTCTCTCTCTCTCTCTCTCTCTCTTTCACCGCGTAAGATAAAAGGTAAAGAGGCTTATTAGAAAGATTAGTGACGTCCACTAGATCCATTATCCCGCTCCTGTCTCTCCCCCTCCCGCACTTAGCACCATCAAGGGGCAGGAAAGCAAGCAGTCAAGGGCGATTCTCTCTACGACTGGGAAAGGAGTGATGGTGTCGCCGCGAAAAAAAAAAAAAAAAAAAAAAAAAAAAATATATATATATATATATATATATATATATATATATATATATATATATATATATATATATATATATATATATATATATTATATCGAGAAGGGGAAAAATGCGTGTCTGGTGACTTGATCGTGCTAGCAAAATTTAAAAAATCTAAAAAAAAAAAGGCAAGGCTGTTCAGTTTTCAGAAAAGATTGAATATAACAGAAATAATAAAAAAAAAAAAAGTGAACTTGATAATTATGGAAAGAATGAAAACAGCAGGCAAGTGAAGACGTTAGTGTGTGGCTGAAGGCTTCGCTGTGTGAGTTGTCTTTACCTGCAAGGGATCAACACCGTAATGGCCTGGAGTCTCTCTCTCTCTCTCTCTCTCTCTCTCTCTCTCTCTCTCTCTCTCTCTCTCTCTCTCTCTCTCTCTCTCTCTAAGATCTATCTATCTATCTATCTGTGTGTGTGTTTTTCCCTTTTCGTATTGAAAGAGGTGAAAAAAGGAGCGGCGGTGATGATGGCGGAAAAAGATGACAACGACAACAGAAAAAGAGGTTGTGAGATGGCTTTCAACAGGCCAAGAACACTCGATGCCTCCTCCTCCTCCTCTTCCTCTTTTCTCTTTCGCCTTTTTTTTTTTTTTTTACCTCTCCTCCTTCTCCGTCTCTTCCTCCGACCACCACCACCACCACCACCACCACCACCACTCGGCTCCTCGCCGCTCCTGAGTCGCTGCCCGGCTTTGACACGCCTTCACCGACTCGCCTTCCGATCACAGGCGACGAGACTGGAGACACTTGGCTGCAATTGTCCTCACAAGGTTTGGTTTCACTGATGCAGCCCTGTGGTGGTCGAAAGGCGGACAGATGACAGGTTCCTTCCCCGCCAGACGCCCCGCACCCCAACACAGCCCGCCAAGCCTCGGGTCACCAGGAGGGTCTTATCTCGCGTTATGGTGGGAGTTAGGAAGGTTTCGCGGGGTGCTTGAGGCGCGGGTAGAAGAAGAGACAAAAAAAGGGGAATCTAAATGGAAGTCTTGGTACTGAAACGCACATCTTCGTCTTCCACCCTGGTAAGAGTCTGTTGGAAGATAGCGCCTGGCTGGTGGCTGGTCCTGCTAAGGATAGCTCAGGTGAGGGGACGATCCGGAGGGATGTCGCCTCGCTCGGGGCCCTCCGTGCTTGGCGGCGCAGCGGTGAGGAAGTAATGGAGTTTACCGGCCATAATTCTGACGAGGCTATTTTTGATTCCATGCCGAGAATTAGCACACGACAGACGCGGGACTGACTAGCTGAGAGGATGCCTTTCTTCATGTGCGTTTGCCGAGTTGTGGTGTTCAGGTGCTTCAGTTAGTTTGTCTGTAGTAAGAAGTACATTGATTTCAATGGTTAAATTTAGAGACATGCTTCCAAGTTCAATCTTTCCTTTTTTTTCTGAATTGTAAGTAAAATCTCATCTTTTTCGAGCGACTTGCTAAAGTTTGCTGATCATATGCAAAATTTCACTTTCCATGAATACGCAAGTATCTGTGAAATTTGCTTCGTTTTAAGCCAGGGCAGGCGGAAGTTGTGCCGAGTTGTCTTCTTGTGTAAATATTGCAACAAAAGAGTCATTTAACGTGTTGGCAATTTAATTTTCTTTATTTGTGTGCCGAATGTCGATGCAGCTGAGGAGCGACGGTGAGGGAGTGGAGAGAGATATTACTGTCTTCTTAGTCCTGCAGTAAGCTGGAAAACAATGGATAGGATTAAAGAAGGAAAAAGGTAAGAGGAGAAATCTGCAGCCTCCCTGCGTCACATATCTCAACTTGTGTTTCCGAGGCTTTTTTTTGTTTCTGTCTTGCTCCATGTGCAGGTTTCTTAATCAGACAATAATCTTTGGAGAACACTGAAAGACTTGAACAAATAGTCTGCAAAATAATACAGCCTTGCTCGTGCTGCAAACACACTTATGCTTATTTATTTATTTATGTGTTCATCTATTTGTTTATTTATTCCCTTCGGTGCTCAGCGTGGGAGTTTGTCCCCCGTATTATTTGCTCGTGGTGTGCAGGGAAATGTATTGTGCTGCTAGTGCGTGGTGCAGGAAATGTTGGAATGAATTTGACATCGTGGCTGTAGTGGTGGCGGCGGCGGTGGTGGTGGTGGTGGTGGTGGTGGTGGTGGTTGGTAATGCCAAGGGAGGCTGGGCACCAGAAATGAACACACTGACTCAGTTTTCACACACGTTCTCACGATGAATTAGTGAGAGAAACGTGATCTTGTTCCCAGCGAGGCCAGGCGGCGCTGCGGCTCAGGTCCAGGCAAGGAGAATGGTTCAGACACGCGGAGCAGAGCTGAGTCTGCCTTTGCTTGGCGCAGACGGCTTACCTTGTGTGCAGGTCTGACGCAAATAAACACCAAAACAACTTCCTGTGCTATGAATATGATTTTTTTTATATGTTTTCTCTCTAGCTTCCAAAGAACTTATGCTCAGACTTGCTACTTTGCCTCTGCTGACCTTGACAACTTCCAGAACCGTATATCATTTGCTCATTTCCAAGCTCTGAGCCACAGCCTTCAGGTTTCTAGTAAAATGTTCTCAGAAACCGAAAAGGGTCAAGGACTACCAGATTCGTTCGTCCACCGTAATTTTACTTTTATTTTCCTCTCCCCTTTTCCTTTAGGGGTGAAAGATTACGCTTCTCGGGTAGTCTTTTTTTGCGGTAAGTGCAGGATTGTGTCCAATAAGACTTAGGAAAGTGGTAAAGGCGAAAGGAGGAGAATGGTGGGAGGTCGCTGGACGGAGAGCCATGGAGGAGGAGAAGGAGGAGGAGGAAGGAGGAGGAGTACCCGAGATGAGGCGAGAATGGATATCAGATGTAACAAGAAAAAATGGAATAGGACGAAAAGCGAAGTAACATTGCGATGAAGAGAGAGAGAGAGAGAGAGAGAGAGAGAGAGAGAGAGAGAGAGAGAGAGAGAGAGAGAGAGAGAGAGAGAGAGAGAGAGAGAGAGAGATTGCTCAAATGGATGCTGGAACACACAAAGAAGCAGAGTTGTGATGATGAGAACGGAAGAGAAAAAAAAAATGTAAATAAACAAGGAACAGGAAGAGCACGGCAACAAAAGAAGACACTTAGAAGCAGAAAACAAAAGAAAATAGCCGTAAACGAGAAATAAGAATTGGATTAGAAGCAGAAGGAGAAGCTGGAAGAGACGATACTAGAGGAGAAGAGGTAGGTGGAATAAAGGTGGGTCGTGTCATTATCTCCTGCGCAACATGTACGGGGCGAACAAGACATAATGGCAGCGGGACGTGACGTAATGGTCCCAGGAAAACGTCTATTTCCCTGGGGTGGCGGCGGTGTGGCACTGGCGAGGCGACGGTTGGAAGGCGTCCACGAAATAATACAGGCAGGGTGGTAATTAGGCACTTTACTGGTGCAAGGGAGGCAGGTCAGTGTTGAGAAGTTGGTGACAAGGTTTTTTTTTCTCGCAGTGTTCGTGACTCGCCATGTGCGCGTGTGTGTTTGTTGCTTCACCTTCATGTGGGCGACTGGCAGCAATGAGTCAGCCTTGAGCACAGCCTGTGTCTTTTCCCGCCGCCGTGTGTGGCAACTTTTCAACTCCACTCACTGCGAAATTGATTTAATTGTATCACTGAAAGTATAATTTGCCCTGAACTAGTGAATTATTTCGTCATGACTTCGCCAGTAGTTATTAATTCAATGGCAACGCCAAGTTTCTCTCTGCAGTGAGAAGTGACGCAGAAAAACACGTTTCACGCATCACAGTTAACATGATTTTTACTTTCGCGTTAATATATTTCATTATTGGAAAAAAAAAAAAGAATATCATGAACATGAAATTGGAAAATACGTTTTGCCGCAGGTAATGACGGTGTCTGTGCTGTTGGATAAGGCCAGATTGTTTTTTTTTTTTTTTCCTGACTGGTAAAGGAAAGAAGGCGAGAATTTACTGTAGCGGAGAGTGAAAGGGGAAAAGCGGACATGACTTTCCACGCGGCCTGTTCCCGTGAGGTCACACACCCTTGCCACAGGTACCGGAGAGATTCGCTTTCTGCATCGAGTAGCTCACGGCTGAGGCTCAAACCCACGGCCATCAGATCAAGACTCGTGGCCTCTCTCGCGGGAGTTGTGGGGCGGCCTGGTGCTGTGGACTGAGCGAAGGGAAGGGAGGGAAGGGGCGGCCTGTTAGGATGGTGAGAGAACAGGGAAAGGGGGATGGAGAGAGAGAGAGAGAGAGAGAGAGAGAGAGAGAGAGAGAGAGAGAGAGAGAGAGAGAGAGAGAGAGGGAGGGTAAGAGGTCAGCTGTGAAAAGGATGAGGGGAGGGAGAGGAAGTATTAGGGAGGTAGAGGAAGAGGAAGGAGAAAATGAGAATAGTTGAGAAGAGATATGAGGGTCGTTATACCAACACACACACACACACACACACACACACACACACACACACACACAGTTTAAAGGCGGTAGCAGTTGGTGTGACCAGAAGCCATTTCCCTTAACCCTCATTAATGAATCCTCATAAATAAGGATCTTTTTTGTGTTAAATTTACAAAGTACGCAGTCTCTCTCTCTCTCTCTCTCTCTCTCTCTCTCTCTCTCCTAATCAAACACAACAATGCTACTTGATTTCGCTTACGGTCCAAACTAATGATAGTGTCGAGTAAATTAGTAGTGTCACTCTGCTTACCCGGGTGTTGGTGAGGTATACGAGAGTGTTTTTCATTATGACACACACACACACACGGAGAGAGAGAGAGAGAGAGAGAGAGAGAGAGAGAGAGAGAGAGAGAGAGAGAGAGAGAGAGAGAGAGAGAATGCCCAAGTACAGCCATGCATTACTCCCGCTACCAATACTGAAGAAAATTTTTGCACCGAATACCATATACATTTTTTTTCCGCTCTTCCGTCGCTTCTCGTCCCACCCACAGGCACCCACGTCACTCGGCAGCCACTTTCGCATCTCCTCTACCCGTTGGTGTTGAAGCTTGGCTGATGCTGCCCTGCGCTACTCTTGACCGTGTTCACTCTAGGCGTTCTCAGCGATGCACATAAGCCCATATTCTAAAACGCTTTGCTCTCTCACAGTGACTGTTTTCCAAGGCCACAGTGATGATTAGCGTGGTTCCCTAGAGTGTTTCTCCTCTTAGTAACGCAAAAATCTTGTTGATCTCTCACTACAACGATAAAAATCCCGTTTAGCTTTAACTAGAGCCTTATGAAAGTAGTGAAGGTGAATTGCGAAAGTCTTTCAGAATATGGTCGTCCTTACTTGTGAACTTTAATGCGAAAAAGAAAAAAAAGATGGAAAATTTTCAGATAAAGTGGTGTCATAAAATGTAAGCAACACTAGCGATGCTCAGCTCCCAAAGTAAGGTGTGAACAGTGCACTGGAATTACAGAACTGATGAAACAATAAGAAAAAAAAATAGATATTGTGCTGATGGTAAGCGTTGAAGGATCTCAGCGGACAGGACACTTGATGACTGCAGCTGGTGTGAGCAAGCATGCGCTGAAAAAGAAAAAAGAATAATAATGATAATAATAATAAATAAATAAATAAATAAATAAATAAAATAAATAAAATAAAAAGTAAATAAATAAATAAATAAATAAATAAAATATAGAAATATAAATAGATAAGTAAATACCTGCTGGAAAATTCTGAAGGTTAGGAAGTGAAGGGATGCAAGGAAAGAATGAAAATAAAAGGAAGAGGGAATAAATAGACACAATGGGCAAAAACAAAAGACATGCTGAATAGAAGCTAAGACAAACGAAAAATATAATTCTATGTATAAAAGAAAAATAGAAGAGAATATCCGGTATAAAATTAAATAAAAAAACGAAATTGGTCTTAGGAGAGGTAGAAAAGAATCAACGTAGAAGCGAAAGACTCATAAACAAGGGAGGAGGAGGACAAAAGGGGAAGAGGAAAATTAGATTCAGACAGCTGGAAAGGAAAGTTTTTTTTAGGGCATTGTGAAATTACGTCACCTAAGAAGAGAGATAAATGCAGGAGGAGGAGCAGCAGGAGGAGGAGTACAAAGAAAAGAGAAAAATAATTGAAGAAAACAAATAGTAAAAACTGGGCAAAGTAAGAAAGATGACATAGATACAGACAGTCAGACAGAGAAGGCAAAATGGTTTAATTCAAACGGAAGACTACAGTAGTACAAAGAAAGAGAGAGACAAACAAAGACAAAATATCACCGTATCTTCTGGAGGTGAGAGAGAGAGAGAGAGAGAGAGAGAGAGAGAGAGAGAGAGAGAGAGAGAGAGAGAGAGAGAGAGAGAGAGAGAGAGAGAGAGAGAGAGAGAAGCAAGAACAAGGCGGGTGAAATGACATTAAGGAAAAGAAACTGTATGAGAGCAATACATCTTTGAGGGTAATTGCATCACGCTGATGGAGAGCACGGAGGAGACTGACCTCGTAATTACTGGGGAGGAGAACCTTTTGTCCCGTGGTGAAGACACATATAAGTAGAGTGACGATGCGTGCGTGTCACTACATTACACTCACAAATGCTGAAGGACGTGGGCGGGTGGGGCTTAGTAATGCACACAGTCTGAATCATACATGAAATTTCCCCAGTCTCCCTCTGTGCCGCGTCTGGTGAACAGTGTTTTATTCTTTCCGTAGTCAGCGCGGGGAAAGAATGTAGTGAAGAAGAGTTCAGACAAAATAAAGATCATGAAGTGTACTATGCCTGGAGGCCAAGTGTATTTGCTGTAAGTACTCAGTACTCAGTAATCATGTTGTTAGTGCTCAGACATTAGGAAGTTTTAAGAAAAGATTTAAACGCGTTTATGGATGGGGATGATAGGTGGAAATAGGTAGGTATATTTCATACAGGGACTGCCACGTGTAAGACTGGTCGCTTCTTGCAGCTTCCCCTATTTCTTTATGTTCTTATGTTCTTATGTTCTCTGGCATCCCTGTGTCAACAAGGAGACTACTGAAGTTACAGGAATAAAAATTATAAGTTATAAGTAGTACAATGTCATGTAACTGTGTGTGTGTGTGTGTGTGTGTGTGTGTGTGTGTGTGTGTGTGTGTGTGTGTGTTTTGAGAGGCAGGAACAGGAAGTCGGGCCAGCTGAGTGCTTAACAACGCCAGTTGCTCTGCATCAAGTGGGAGAGTCAGGCCAGGGAGGGAGGGAGAGAAGGGAAGACAGTGTTGTCAGTATGAGGTAGCGGCAGGGAAGAGGAGGGAAAGGAAGAAAAGTTGGAAGGAGGAAGGAACGGAGAAAAGGGGAAAGGCAGAGGGAGCAAGGAAATAGAAAATTACAAGAGGATTTATTTATTTATTTATTTTTATTTATTTATTTTATTTTATTTTTTTTCGTGTGTGTGTGTGTTGCACCAAGTGGTGTTATGATGATTAACTCTCATCAGGAACGTGATTATTTGTAATTTGTGACTTTATTTCGTTGCCTTTGTCTTAATCTCTCTCTCTCTCTCTCTCTCTCTCTCTCTCTCTCTCTCTCTCTCTCTCTCTCTCTCATCCCAATAACTCAGTCGTCACCTTGCTATCGTGGCTGTAAAGGCTACAAAAATAATGGCAATGTAGTAACTCACGCATATGGTAACGTATTACCCACTAAATTAGAAAATATTACGTAAAATATTAGGGAAGAATAATAATAAATAAGGCGGAAGAAGATGAACTCTTTGCTCAAACCTTCACTAAAAACCCCACCTTGGATGATTCACGGCGTGTTTCTCCCTCTCCTCCACCCACCGACTATTTCATGCTACCATTAAGATTCTTCGCAGTGATGTTGTCCATTCCGTCGTCTCCTTTCTCTGGAAGACTCTGGAACTCCCAGCCTGCTTCTGTATTTCCACTTTCCTGTGATTTGAACTTTTTCAAGAGGGAAGCTGTCAGACACTTATCCTTCAATATTTGATTATCCCATTTGACCTTCGGAACTGTCATTCAAGTGGACCTTTTTTATTTTTTTATATTTTTATTTCCATTGGCTAGTCCCTCTTACATAAAAAAAAAATCGTTCACTGTGTAAGTGTGATTTGGCATCAGAACAACAGCGCGATTAATTTTTAGAACGATCAATATGCAATCAAATATAATAATAATTTTTTGACAGCCTTGTTAATATTTGAAGTGTTTGGACGTATTTACTTTTGTGCTGTAGGGAAAGAAATTGTATGTATTGTGAGCGTTTTATATTTTCTGTCACATTGCGGCTGTTATTTTTTTTAACTGAGATGTCGCTGTTTGTCCTGCAGGGCCCATGTCGACAGTGGACGCCGTGGACGGTACACCCGCTCACCTGCCGTGCATGGCCGCCAACAGCAGGCCCAGGGACGCTCCTGTCCTGGTGGTGTGGTACAGAGACGGCTCCCGCAGGCCCTTCTACATGTGAGTACCTAGCGTGTGTGTGTGTGTGTGTGTGTGTGTGTGTGTGTGTGTGTGTGTGTGTGTGTGTGTGTGTGTGTGTGTGTGTGTGTGTGTGTGTGTTTGGTCTCTTGAGGAATTGAGATCGACAATATTCTGGACAAAAAAATAAGCAGCTCTCACTTTACGTGCATAGAGATTAGAGGGTTCGTGGGAACAGTTGCATACAGTGTGCCGTTCTCCTGAGTGTGTTGGTGGAGTGGGTTGCTGCCTGGCCAGCGGCTCCTTCCTGCCATTATCTCACTGGCACTCTCGGCCTGTGTTGCCATGTTGTTCTCTGCCGCGTGTGTTCATGGTCGTGTTTGGACGTGTGCATGTCCGGGTTACTCTCTGAGCTGAGTCACGGTGTGTTGGCTTCTCTTACTTTGAGTTGGAACATGTAAAGCAAAGCGTTTCTCTAGTACATGTTGTGAGTTGTGTGTGCATAATTCTTTATAATTCCAGGAAATTATATTTATTACTTCACGTGAAAGCCTCTTTATTCATTTGAACATAGCGTGTCAAACTAACGAGTACTCCCATGCTGGGCTGACTGGCGCCTGCTGCTTACTGCTGCTGCTGTTGCTGGTACTGCTGATGTTACCACTGCTGCTGCTGCTGTGAATCACTTGGGAACGTGTGATTCACTTCGTTTTGTGGTTTTTATCCGTTTGTGTGTGTGTGTGTGTGTGTGTGTGTGTGTGTGTGTGTGTGTGTGTGTGTGTGTGTGTGTGTGTGTGCACAAAGAAAAAAGAAGAAGAAAACCTGGTAAAATCATACGAGAGAGAGAGAGAGAGAGAGAGAGAGAGAGAGAGAGAGAGAGAGAGAGAGAGAGAGAGAGATCAAAACGATCTTCATCTCGACATGGATAATCAGGAATTGGAATGCACCAAGAACTGAGCCAATTTGGATCAAGGCTAAAAGCAGAGCTTAGTCCTGCACCACGCTGCTTGGCTGTGGGTGTGAGGGGGGGGGGGAGAGAGGGCAGAGAGAGGCGGGGAAGGTATGCTTGACGTCAGACAGGTAGTGGAGGCGTGAGAGGGCGTGGGTGTTCATATGATGGTGATGCAATTAACAGTCGCCTATGCAAGTAACCAACCTATATTCGCTTACTTTTGGTGCTCTCTCTCTCTCTCTTCTCTCTCTCTCTCTCTCTCTCTCTCTCTCTCTCTCTCTCTCTCTCTCTCTCTCTCTCTCTCTCTCTCTCTAACTCTCTAACTCTCTCTGTGTGTGTGTGTGTGTGTGTGTGTGTGTGTGTGTGTGTGTTCGTAACCTTCAATTTTTAGCAGAAGTTAAATGAAAATCAGAGAATCAAACTTTAAATAGGAAAAGAAAGTTGTATGAGAGAGGAGGAGGAGAGAGGTGGTATGAGAGATAGAAGATGGAAAGAAATAGATCGAAGAAAGAGTGGCGAGGAAAACTAGGATAACAAGGAGAA